>NW_026578193.1:302500-552500 GCF_029603195.1 Condylostylus longicornis
CGAAGTGTTTCGATTTCTTGCCTTTGTTCCTGTTTTGTTTTTAAATTCCATTGATCGTGTCATATTTCTTACTATTTTTTTTCTTTCTTTTTAAATAAAAAAGAGTTTAATATTTTAAAAAATCCCACGATATTATACACATTTTTTAAAAAGTTTCCCACTTAAATTCTGTTGATTGTAATAGAAAACAAAAGCAGGAAGAAAGAAAAAATGAAAAAATTTCTCAAATTCATATTTCATTATGGCTTCAAATATTGATAAGGAAGGTTGTTTGATTTTTCATTACATTTGGTATGTTTCAATTAGGTAACTGAGTGTCGCCTAACTAAAACGATAATTTCAACAATTTGAGTTATATACTTATATCCCATTTCAGGTATTTAAGAGATACTTAGAGAATTGTTTCAAGTAATTTAAATTAGTGTTTAGGTTTTTAAAAATATATGTATATATTATGTGTATGCCTATCTACTTCCAAACATTTTTTTTGTACATAATTATCTTAAAACTAAATGAAACATGTTATATTTAGTGCTTGAAAAAATGGTCAAAAATTTATATAATTACCTGTTTATATAATTTTACTATCGGAACTTTTGAGTCATTTAGTAAGATACCATTTTTTTTATTTTATTTTTTTATTTATTTATTTACAAAGAAATACGGTGTATAAATCAGACATAATATCTGTACATTATATACATAGCCAAATATAAAAGCATAGAAAATACAGTAAACACTTAAAAACTAAATTAATTATATACAATATAAGAAATTTAAAAACTAAGTGCAAATACTATTTTTTTCCCCTTTGTTCACTCATAGGAGGAGCATAGGGCTAGTGCATGATATCGTGTCCTAGTTTCATAGCGTCATAGAGTTTTTTACTAGTTAGGTGACTAGCCTGCCGTAGTTTATTCACTCTGTTTATATGGTCATGCCAATCGGACTTGCTGTTGAAAAGTACCGCCAGGTTCCTAACCTTCGCTGAAAATCTAATAACAGCACCATTAAGGATCCAAATTGGACAACTTGGAAGTAACGTATCCATTGTAGGCAATTGAGGCCTGGGTTTTCGGAGCGTTGAGCAATAACCCATTCTCACTAGCCCAGAAACTAACAGCATCCAGACCGTCGTTAATCAAACCAATACTATGAGGCAATTTAGCCATGGCGCTATCAATATAGAGTTGCGTGTCGTCTGCGTAAATGTGACAACCAGCATAATTAAGGCAATTAGGGAGGCCATTGATAAATAGGCAGAATGGAAGAGGACCCAGAATAAAGTCCTGCGGTACTCCAGATGTTACTGGAAGTATCGACGAATCCTCATTGGCCAATGACACAAATTGCCACTGACCTGATAGATAGCTGTAAATCATGCGCTGAGAATAAGTCGAAAAGTTAAAATAAAGCCCAAGTTTACGAAAAACAAAACATGATCAACAGTGTCAAAAGCTTTTGAAAAGCCAAGTATACCACCAAACGAAAAAAAAAAAGTTGACCATGTTAACTCTGGGACCCGTACGAATTCGTTATCCAATGTGCGAATAAATATGCCATAACTGACTATAAGACGGATAATGACTTTAAGTTGTTGTATTATCATATTAATTTATGCAAAATTTCAGTTCTGTGTTTTCAATTTTCTAAGATATGGCCAAACTACTATTGAAGCTGTTTAGCTGCTACCAAAAAGAGTCGGAAAATTCCCACGATTTTTATCACACATAACAGCCCTAATAATACACTTGTTTTCACGAGATTTCTGCATTATAATTCCAATAATTTCTGAGATATAGCCAAATAACTTTTGAAGTTGTATGGCAGCTACCCGAACCAGTACCCCGATTATGTCCAATTCAAATAGGGTTTTGGCACTTACTACAAGAAATTATTTGTGAAAATTTGGTGAACTTAGCTCAATTAGTTTTTGAGTTATTGCTGGGACGGACGGACATGATCGGGGTACTTCGAACATACGTTCGTACGGGTATAATTACCCCTACAGGATGTAGTACCATTTTGTAAAAAGCAAACACAAAGCATCTTGGGAGAGGGTGTAGGAGGAGATTGTATATAATGTAAAATAGGATGGTTTTTGAAGAGTTATACTAAATATGAAAAAAATATAGAATTATAAAGGGAAATTCAAGGTAATGCGTAGCCTAGTGGGTAGCGTGATAGTCTGATAGCTAGAAGGTTATTGGATTAATGCTTCCCTGGGATGTTGCCGTATTTTTCTTTTTTGGATTATTTTAAAATTTTTTTTTTTATTTTGTTTAAATTTTTTGTTTTATTTTTTTTTATTATATAACAGATAAATATTATTATAAAAGTTTAAGGAAAATTTCCAAAAAAATATTCTTATATTATTTTGGAAAAATTCGCAAAAATTTTAAGTACATAAACATGTATGTATATTTTTTCTAAAGCTTCCTAACTAATTTTTTTAACCTTTTAAGCTTTCTATACAAATTGAATAATATACAAAACTGTGGTTCGCCATATAGAAATAAATTTTAAACTTTAATCAATTAAGAAATTAGAAATTTAATTAGAAGAAAAAATAAACTTTAATTAAGAAATAAATTTTTCAAATAAAGAAGAGGTTTAGGCATAAATAAAATAATATTCTTATTCAAATATATGTATGTACATATGAATGTATTAGAATTAAACATTTTAAAATTTTTCGTTCAAACAATCAGAAATAAAATTTTAAGTACAAACATACATAATTATGAATGTGTACCTACTTTTTTAAAGCTCCTAAGGAAACATAATATTCAAAACTGTGGGTGAACATATAGAATTAAATTTTTTAAACAGAGAAAATTTTTAGGCAAAAACAAAATAATAATTTTATTCAAATATATTATGAATGTACATATGAATGTATTAGTATTTAGCATTTTGGAGTTTTTGAGCTCGAACAATACGTACATAAATTTATTGTGAATGTATATTTTTTTAAAGCTTGCTGACCAAACATAATATTCAAAACAATAACAAATGAAGCATTAATATTCAGATGACACAGATAACGTCTGATGTCTTTGATAAAAGCTGACATTTATTTAAGCTTATTTCGATTTTTCGAAGTAAAAATTTGTGAGATCACCATATTTTCAAATATTGCTTTTTCTCGGTTTGTTTTTTAGCACTTTACCAAAAAATTTTTCGAAAAAAGTGCTTATTAGTTTCACTCTGTCCGTCCGTCCGTCCGTCCGTCCGTCCGTCCGTGTGTCTGTTTACAAAACTTCTACATCCTTGAAGATAAAAAGCTGAAATTTTGTATGTACATAGATCTTTACTAGAAACTTATTTTCGTAGAACAAAATTTTTATCTATCTCCCCTCCTTTAGAAGTTATACCCCTCCGAGACCCTAAAAATGCCATTCTTTAACTATTTAGTGCAATGAAACCATAAGGATTTTTCAAATTTTGCAAACGCAGAAAGACAGTGGCTTGCTTCCTCTAGCGGGGTATACTAAAGGTTAACTTTAGAAAAACAAAATGGTCGCTCAAATTTACCGTTGTCTAAAGTCCGTTTTATCCAAATTTTTGATGTCGTTTATTTTCTAGACCCCAACCTGTAGAAGCTTGAAATTTTACGGGCTTTTAGACATTAACAAATAGTTCATTTCGTTGGAAGAAAATTTTTTTCCATTTCCTTCCCCTCTCAAGTTATTGCCTCTTGAAATTTGTAAAATTTGAATTTTTGACACCTTATATTTCCGAAACCTCAAGCTTTTTCAAATTTCTATAAACGCAAAAAGCTAACGGTAAATTCCATGACATTAAAAAATATAATTATTTTTCTTAACTCACATAATCAAACCTTAAAATCGAGTATTATGTTAACCCCTCTTTATATTAATTTTTGCTTTATTTCAAAGACTGCATAAATCGTTCATCCCAAATATATGCAATCCTAGAAAGAGTTTTGTATATAAATGAAAATAATTTTTAGAATGTGTGATAGGTATACATAGACTGTATTTAAAAGCAGAATTTTCACTTGCTGAAGGAAAAGTGCTACAATACAAACCATTGGTTTGACCCAACTTTATCTAATAATAACGTTAAACGTTTCATTTATTTCTTGATTTATTAGAACATAAATTACAATATTTTTTTCAGAAAATCTTAATATAAGGCTATTTCGGGGCTAAAAAATTCCCATGTCAGATTTTTCTAGGACCCTAGAGAGAAAACCCTATGTAATGTCCTTTGTTTCATGTCTCTAGCCCTTCTATATGTACCCGTACTTTCTGACACCTGAAAAGTAGCTTTATATATATAATAAATATAATTATTATACAGCTTCAGCGTCGCCTATTTAGGTGTCACTTTATTTAAAATAAATTTTTTTATATATTTATTATTTTTAAAATACTGGATTACCATTTGACTAATAATAACTCACAAAACAAAAAGTTTAAAGTAATTTGTTAGATTTTTCCCGGTTGGAAAATTTGGCAAAGACAAAAAAATCTGGCATTTCTGCCGAGAAATCTGGTCATCTGGCAGACCTTTGAAAAATCTGAAAAATCAGATAAATCTGGCAATGTTGGAATGCTGTCTTGACAAGTGATCCAGTTGTGCCAACTTACCGGTAGTTTCTGGGAATCGCTGGCACAACTCCTCTGGAGAGTTTCTGGAACTGTTATTTGCTACATATTTTCCATTTGCAGGAATGCTGCCCCAAAAAGCGTCGGGTTGTGTGGCAGGGCCTTCGTCTCGTAAAGGAGAAGCATCTGGGTCATTTTTGGTTTTAGTTCGTTCAAATCGGTGTACTGCAAAAATAAATCAACGGTGACGGCCGTTCATTCTCTTAGAAATTCCAGATAGCAATGACATCGAAGAACCGTTCCAAACGGTAGGTAATTTTTCAATGAGATGGCGGAGTACTTCGAAAATTGCCCCTTTGAATTCCGGGACGCAGCGGTGTGGAAGGAGACTGCAGGGTGGATCAGTTGAAAAGGAAGACTTCGGAACTCCTCTAAATATAGAAGCTGGGCAAATGGAACGACATATAACGCAGGAAAAACTAAGTTGAAAGAGATTCTATAAAACAACTGGGAAGAAACTATTTCAAAATTTACTTGAAATAATATAGAGGAAACAAAAGTTATAGGATCGATTAGAATTAGTTGACCTGTTAAATTATAATTTCTATTTATAACAAATTGAAATATTTTAATTGTTAATTACGATTACAAGAAATAAATTTCATAAAATGATTTATTTACTTTGATGATTGTACAGTGTGTGATAAGACATTATACATATATATAAACTTACATAAGGAGGATCACAATAGATTGCTTTACACCATAATGGCTCAGAATGGTAGCACACACATAAGCTACATACTCCGGGTCCTGGAACATATAGCATACCATGATTTATAGAATTTCCCTGAAAATCTATGCAGTCTTCCTCTATAGCTACTAAAAAATTTAAATAAAAAATAAAAAAAAGAGAACAAATATCTTTTATGTAATTTCCGTCAAAAATATGAATTTTAGGTATAATAATATATTCAAATAAAAAGAATATCAAATAAAAATAAGGATAATGTCCCTAGTAATATATGTTATACCTTATATATTTATAATAAATTTATAATAAATGTTATACCATATATAATTGTAATAAATACCACTCCTACTCATATTTCATATTTACTTTTAAGCTTTACAAGACTTTCTAAATTGAAGTTTGTGTTGTTTATATAAAACAACAACTTTAGCTTTTCACTTAAAGTTTTATTTCTAAAAAATAAATTTTCTAAAAGTTTTTTTTATTTTACAGAAAAATTATTATAAATTGCACAAAAGTTCCTGGTTTTATCAAACTCCACATACATATTGCCTAGTATGTCACCGAATTATATAGAAGTGATTTTGATGACGTAAAAACCAATTATTTTTGTTGTTTACCGTTTTATCTAACGTACATATGTACGTGTATGTAAAACATTAAATACCAAAACTGTACCGAACTAATTTAAATAAAAGTTTATTTTTATAAAAGGTAGGTCTAGAGTTATAAATATTGTCTAAAATTATAAATAAAATTTTCTTTTGTACTATAGTCTATTGGGGCGATATTAGGCCAAAGTTACCTTAGAAGATGTTTTGGTTTGTCAATGAGTTAACTGTTAACTTAGGAGCTGAAATTAAGTATTTTATGTGAATATATGTAATACACATATGCATCATGAAACAGTTTTATACGCTATAGATACTTATAGTTACGGGCAACAACAGGTGGTTTCCCGTTTTGAATAAATCAGATGGTTTCCCGTATGAAACTTACACATAAAATTTCAAAAACTGTTAAATATTTTCTTAAAAATGGTTAAAAATGCGAAATTGTCCCAGTTCCCGAGGCATAACGTATCCGAAAAGTTGATCAATCTGTGCTCCGTTTACTTTAGCTATGGTAGCACATATATAAATTTTCATTAAAATCGGTTGAACTGAACTTGAGACTCACGTGTGCACATACGGGGCGAAAGACAGACAGACACATCGACATCTTGCTAAAAATAGTTTATAAGATGTTTACTCTTTTGCCTGCCTTTGGAAGAATTTACACGTTTCATACATATAGCGCATCTACTTGCTCCCTGCATATGACTCTATTTGATTTTTTTCGGATCAGACTACCAAGAAACAAAAATCTCTGTCTCCGATTATTTCTGAGCATTACAGAGAACAATTTATTTTAGATTTTATTTCATCCCATAGGTCACAAAACAAGACTTTTTTTCCTTAATTCTTTTATATTTAAAATTTAATATAATAAATTAGAGACCCTGGGACATACGGGTAAATGGCGAGGTCTGTTAACGTTTCATTACGTAACGTTATGTTTTGTCATTGTTTTTTGTTGGGTTACGGCGAATCCATATTATTTTTAATTTTCATTTCATTTTGTTTCTTTTCATTACTCAAACTAATATTACGAAAGTATTCTATATAATATTTATTTTTCATCTAACAAATAACAATATCCTGCATTGCTAGTAAATAGAACAATAATAACTAAAAAATTAAAGTAAATTTTTATTAAAGTAAATTAAAATTAAAGTAAATTTAATTAAAATAAAAAAGTTGATTGCTATTTAAGTAAAGTAAAAAGAAATAAGAAATATTCTATTCTTATGTCAAATTAGACACGTGTGAATGAAAATATAAAAAACTTAAATTAAAATTAGCTTACATAGATTAACTAAAAAATTTAGAGAAAGAACTGATAATGTGGAGTTGAACAAAGAAAAATTCAAAATTTATAAAATACCATACGAAGTACATAAGAAAAATATAAAGGAAAGAAAATTTATAACAAAATAAAATAATATTAATATAAGGAAAACTAAGATATTTAAAATGTACTTACAAAAGTATTAAAACAAGAACCAGCATGTTCAGAAGCTAAGATATAAAAATTTAGTTTTCGACTTTCAAGTGGTCAAGTTCAAACAGCCAATATTAAAAGCCTCAGTTGGCAAATAGGTGAAACCCGCAAGCTATTGCAGGTACCGAGGAAATAAAGGACTTAACCAGTTTCTGATTGTACACCGTTGTACATTGTAAATATCGTAATATTGCAGTTCTGATTGTACATTGTAAATATCGGCCAAACCGATAACTGTTAACATATTGGGTGATTTTAACGCAAAAGTTGGTCAAGGAAAAGACGACAAAGCCGTTGGTGAATTTTCTCGTAAAAAGAAATGAACAAAGAGATAAATTGGTACTGTTCCGCATTGAGTATAAACTGGCTTTAATGAATACATTTTTACCGACCGTATTGTGTGTACAATAGGTAGGTTATGTGATGGCAACAAATTTTACATATCGAGTTTTCGGTGGGAATGCACTTTTCCATAGTAGGGAAGTGTAAGTAAACTATTTTTAGCAACCTGTCGGTCCGTCGGTCTGTTGGCCTGTCGGTCTGTCGGTCTGTGTGTGCACGCGTGTATCTCAAGTTCAGCTGAACCGATTTTAATGAAATTTTAAATGCAAGTTCATTCCGACCATGGCACGGATTGATCAACTTTTGGGATATATCAGGCCTCGGGAAGTGCACTTTTTAGCGGACCTGTTTTACATTTTTGACCATTTTGAATAAAATATTCAACCGATTTACTCTAAATTTCATATATAAGCTTTACTCGACCGTCCGCGAAAATTCCCATGTTTTGGAAGAAATCAGGCAGCGGGAACTGGACGTTTACTACGGGCCAAATATACATTTTTGCGTATATAAAGAGAAATAATCAACCGATTTCATTGAAATTTAATACATGGATTCCTCGTATTAAAACAATGAACATGTAAATTTTTTGGAAAGATCAGGGCTCGAAAACTGATTTGCGGGCCGATTTTACATTTTTCACCATGTCTACGGAACGAATTTATGGAATTTCTTGAAATTTGATATTTGAGTTCTGGTTGTTACCGAAACTAACTGGTGGGCATTTCAGGGAATTCAGGTAGCACAAAACGAAACTGTACTAAAAGCCAAATTTACATTTTTCTAGGTATGTTAAGTATAAGCTTACTAATGTCCTAAAAATTGGAAATAAGTATTCAACAGACATGTTTTTAATATTCTGTAGCATTTTCACTTAATTAGACCATATACAATGCGGTCGGTTATGTGCTGGCCACATCAGATTTTTTTAAATTGCAAAAGCATTATACACCTGGAAATGTCCCGTTGATACAGTGAAAAATATAACTCGAAAAAAAATTGATTACATTGCAATTAATTCAAGACATAAAAACTATTTCAAATAAGTCAAGACTTCACAATCTGTTGTTAGGAGAGTTTCGAGTGCGTCTTAAAGAGTTAAAAAAACTAAATCCTACCATTAACATAAAATCAATTTAGAAGAGCTAAAAGATTCCAATATCAAAGTTGATTGCATCTGATATCAAAAAAATATATGGAACATAATGGTTATAGATCAAACTGCAACTATAAAGAAAAGCATCAAAAGCAGATGGGAAATTATTAAATCTACAATCAATGACGTTTCCAAAGAAAAATTAGGTTTTAGGAAAAATATAAAACAGAAATCGTCTATGATAGAAAATATACTAATGGATGAACGCAGAACTGTGAAAAACCGAAAACAGCTGAAGTATCAACGATTGCAGAAATTATATAAGCAAAACAAAGTTTATTCGGCAAGGAAAGGCAATAGAAATTTACGCAGCTAAGTGTGATAGTTTTGATGTACGAGGGTCACTATTTATATTTCGGGTCCTGGCAATACTAGTGCTGCCAGGTGCAATCTGACACTTCCATTGGAAAGTTTGACATTTTTTAGGACAACTTCACTCAGAACGTTTTGTCATTCGAGCGCGAATTGTTTTGTTTACAGTGTCTTGAAAAATTCATCTCGGTCAAAAAATGGAATTGTCCCGTGAAAATTTTCGTGCGATGATTTTTTACGATTTTCGGCGCGGATTATCGAGACAAGAGTGTCTCGATCAACTTGTTTCGACTTTTGGTGATGAAGCACCATCAAAAACCACTGTAAATCGCTGGTACCAAGAGTTTGGTTTCGGACGCCGTTCGCTCCAGGATGAATTTCGTGAAGGTCGGCCAATTTCTTTCATCGATGCTGTGCGCGAAATGATAATGATGGACCGGCATGTGACATACTGTGAGATTGAGGCATCCTTGGGCATTAGTTCCACCAGCGTACATAAGATATTGCATGAACATCTTGCCGTGAAAAAGGTGTGTTGTCGATGGATCCCAAAAAATTTGACGATTGCACAAAAGAAGGCTCGTGTATTGGAGCAAAGAAATGTTGAAAAAATTCAATCGCGGTGCGTCAAAAGACGTTTATAAGATGGTCACAGGTGATGAATCATGGATCTATGCATATGAGCCCGAAACGAAAAAGCAATCGACCGTATGGTTGTTCCAAGACGAGCCAAATCCAACAAAAGTTGTTCGTGGAAGAAGCACATCGAAGCAAATGATCGCGTTTTTTTTTGGTATAACCGATCATGTGGCCACAGTACCTTTAGTGGAACGTAGGACGGTCAATTCTGAATGGTACACCACCATCTGTTTGCCGAAAGTTTTCGAAGAAATAAGGAAAACAAACAAGCGCCGGCGAATCATTCTTCATCATGACAATGCAAGCTCTCACAAATCAGCTGAAACAATGGACTATTTGAGCACTCAAAATGTCGAATTGATGGGTCATCCGCCGTACAGTCCTGATTTAGCACCCAATGACTTCTTCTTATTCCCTCACATCAAAAAAAAAATGCGTGGACAACGATTTTCAACACCTGAAGAAGCAGTCGATGCGTTCAAAAACCATGTTTTGGAGGTGTCTCAATCGGAGTGGAAAAAGTGCTACGAAAATTTGTTTCAGCGCATGCAAAAGTGTATTGATCTTCATGGGGAATATTTTGAAAAACAATAAAACCATTTCCAATGATAAATGTTTGTTTTTTATTTAGGTGTCATAAAACGAAATTTAGAATTAGGTGTCATAAAACGAAAAACTCAAGCTTTCATGTTAGTTGGAGAAAGCAAAAGTCTAATTCTTGATGTGAAAGACAAGCTTGAGAGATGGAAAAAATATTTTGAAGAGAATTTGTTTGCTGATGAAAGATCGGGAACTTACAATGTAAATAGGGGTCTTAACGATCCGGAAATAACTAAAGTGGAATTTCTAAATGCTATCAAAGCATCAAGAAACAAAAAACCGCTAGGACCAGATAATATCCCAATAAACATTTTTAAAATATTAACCAAAAAATGTATATTTCAGCTAACTTCCGTTTTCAATATAATATAGAATTCGAGATATGTATATACCAAAAGACTGGCTACATTCAACTTTTATTGCAATTCCTAAAAAACTTAATGCGGAGAAATGTAACGAACAACGCACAATATCCTTGAAGAGTCATGCGCTAAAACTTTTTCTGAAGGTGATACATGGAAGAATGCATAGGAACATCGAAGAAAACATCAGGTCGTCATAATTTGGTTTCCGAAAAGAATTAGGAACGAGAGATGTTTATTTGGTATTCAGGTTTTTATCCAAAAATGTCGTGACGTAAACTGTAAAGTTTGCTTGTGCTTTATAGATTTTAAAAAAGCTTTCGACAAGGTCAGATATGAACAAATGATAGAAAGAAACAAACAAACATGATTAACCGAGAAGATTTGAGATTAAATCTCACCAAATTAATGCCAAACGTTAATAATTTATTAACAAACCATCAAATTTATCCCTCCCTTTGAATTATTCTTATTTTTTATATGTAAATATGTGATATATTTTGTTAATAAGCGATAATATTGACAGAAAAAGCAAGTGATATGTTTAAAATTGAATTTATTTTTTGTTTAGTTTTCCTCATGTAAGAATTACTTTACTTTTATTTAAATTCAATAATTAAATTATTTAAACTTAATAAGTAAATTAATTATATTTAATAAATTGAATAAAAAAATTTCTCTCATCATGGGTGTACCTTTGCTACTAGTATTAGAAATTTAAATTTATCGAAGTAAATAATAGGTGGTCTATCAAAAATTGAAAAACACGACGGGAGGTTTACAAGAGAAAAAAGTTTGAAAACCTCTGTTATAGATGAATGTGCAGGAGGAATAACAGTTAACGATGATATATTGCTTGTAGCTAGCCATATAGACGAATTTCAAGTACTACTTAACAAAGTAAACAATGTTAGTGAGAAATACAGTTTAAAACTTAATGCTTATATCTGACAGCGGTTGAAAAGTTAATAACACACAAATCGAAAAAGTGAAGAAGTATTCATACCTGGGTTGCAATTTATACGAAGATTGGGATCATTCCCAAGATATAAGATACAGAATAGAAAAAGCTAGAACAGCCTTCGTAAAAATTAGAAATATATTTTTATTCATAGTTTATCTGTACAATTCAGGATATGAATGTTAAGATGACATTAATCTATCCTTTTTTACGGTTCAGAAGCTTGGACACTTTCAAAGGCTTCTTTGGCAAAACTGGAAGTCTTTAAAATGTGAGTTTATAGGAGAATGCTTAAAATTAGCTGAAAAGAAAAAGTAACAAACATAGTGGTGTTACGAAAAATGCGAAAAGATAGAGGTAGTCATAACTGTAAAAAAGAAGAAATTGAAATACTTTGGCCACGTAATGTGACGTCCAAAAAAATATTCATTTCTGCAACTATTAAAGAAAGATTAGAAGTAGGAGAGGTGCCGTGAGACTTAGAATATCCTAGCTTAAAAATTTGAGAGTTTGGTTCTATATATCTACAAAATCGCTATTACAGCCGAGAATAAAATTCAAATAGCCAATATGAGAGCCAACGTTCGATAACGGATGTAGTACCAGAAGAAGAAGAAGAAATTATTAAGAAGTGCGGGAGCAATGTTACTTCACGACAGCTGTGGTGCGATATGCGTGATCTAGTTACAATAGCACGGTTTATGTTAATTATTCTAAGCCCACACCCAGAAACAAGACCGTTGATTTTATAATTCTTGGTATCCAGACCTTAAGAAAAAACCCTCAAGGTTTTATAAAAATAAAGATGTATAAACCGAAACATGTTAAGTGCACAAAACAAGGGAAAGCTTAATGTCAGACGATTTACTTTAAATGTTAGAAAAATAAAGGTCTAATTGTGCTAGCATAAGCACTACCAAAACATGTAATACCGTATTAAAACACCATAATTTCAACACATTTTCATAATTTTAATAGAACAATAAGAACTGAATTGAAATCCATATCTTATAATCATATTGAAAAACTTTTTTAGATAGGAGAAATGTTCAGACCAGTTCAATGTATTACCAAAACTAAGACCTAAGTATTTAAAAGAAAAAAAATATTCAATAGAATCATTCACAAGAAAACAAATTATTAAAACATACAAAGTTATGATGAGCATTCGAAATAATTGGAAACTTTTTACAATTAGGAGAATTAGACTAAAAAGGATATATTTAGTATTCAAGCTCAAGCCCATGAGCATAAAACCACGTTCCAATTAAGTTCAAATCGTAGTTCATACCGTTAAATACGCTGAAACAATTACTATAACTGCATGAAAAGGATGTATTATCTGCAAAAGCAGTCGGGTGACCCTTAAAACGTTGAATTAACAGTGAATTAATAAAAACAAGAAACAATATTGGACCAATAACCGAGTCCTGCGGTATACCAATATTTACATAAGATACATCACTGAAGGAATTACCAACTCTTACCTTCTGTTTCTGTTCGAAATAAAAGATTCAAACCAATCAAATAATTTACAAAATAAGAGTGCATGCTGACCTTAGCAATTGCCTTAGGTGTCAAAAACCTTAGCAATTGCAATTAAAATTGCAGCACACGAATTATCAGCGATAACAAATCTCCGTATAAAGTCTTAGCAAAGAGTTCTCGGTACATTTTCCTTTTCTGAAAACGACCTGATTATTTGAGAAAAAATTTGTTTTGTTTCAAAAATTCAGAAATCTAAACTTCATAGCCTTTTCAAACACTTTTGAGATGGGGGAAAGCAAGAAAATTTGTTTATAATTAACTTAGTCTAAGATTACTAGGAAAATTATCACTTGAATTAAAAATATCGCATAAGACATCAAGAATGAGAAAACATCTCCTTAAAAATAGTAAAAGACAATATAAACAAACAGAAAATACCTAAATTATGAATGCTTTGAGTAGATTGTAAAAGAAAAATTTATAATTTATAGAATTTAACCCAATTCAACACATAAATACTTAAGTAATACTCGTAATGTTTCAAATTTTATTTAAATCGTGAAAGCACGTTATTCTAAGTCTATCACTTCCTTCAATTTTTCTATTATAAATCAAAGAATTCCGAATCAACAAAAATTTGTAACTTCTTTCAAAAATTTGTAATTTTTACTTGCTGAGCTTTTTCCTAATAATAATATTTGTAAGACTATTCGTATGTTAGACATATCGTTCACATATTTTTTTTTATCCACAGAAACACTATAATTTTTAGTTTTTAAAGATTTTTTACAATTCATTATTTCCATGGAAATTGGATAAGAGGATCGTATTCTCGGTAATTTATTCGATTATCTCCTTTAATTGAAAATCACACTTTGCATTGACCCCTCTAATGAGTTGTGTTAGACAGTGTGCAGGTTAGCTTCACATTTGTCTTTTACTTCATAGATTATTTTATTAACAAGTACCTAGTTCTTCGTACTTCAGATATATTTGACTTTCATTCATTACAATTGATTTAATCAATGTGTGGTCGTATATCTTTAATCAATGTTTGGTCGTTTTTCTTTCGTCTGCCTGTGGTAGTGAAATTAACTAGAGGTTGTTCAACCATGAGTTACCAATTTTGATGTAGTAATCGAATCATATTCGATTGCGTTGATGTCATTAGAATATGATAACATACGTACTTCTCTCAATATGTTAAGAACTTCGTCACTACTGAGCAAATTTTTATTTGCAATCATCTGTTTCGCGAGCTCGATAGCGAGAATGATTTTGTTAATTGCTTTTATGATTATTACAAGCTTTTTAAATAACATCTGTCCGAATTTTTGATCGCTGGTGTTGCCTAATTGAATATCTGATTGTATCGTTCCGTGAGTTTGTTGGTTACTGACATGATCTCGTTGTTTATCCTGTATTGTTGATTAGTGTTATTGTCCAGTTGATTCTGGGTTTGGAGAATGCTTTCCCAGGCGGTGGTATCTGATGGTCATGAGATCCTCTAAATCTGGTTATGCAGACTTCATATTTCAGCTGAGTTTTGATAGTACTAGAATCATTAACATCGTTTACAAGGTGTATCAACTCTTACAAGATTTCTTCATAGTTTCTTAGGTTTATAAAGTGGATCAGGTTAAAATTTCCATCCAATATGTGAAGGAGTTGTGTTTAACCATCTTTCTTGTGATTCTAATTTTAAAATTACTGAAGCATTTCCTATAGATTTAGACATACTCAGGTATTCCTCTGGAATATTTATCAAATTTATAACAATAGGGTTGAGCCTATGTCATATTTGGTATTCGGATTGTAAATTTACGATATCCCGCATGAGACTCCTTGTAGGCTGTGATATCTTTACTGCATTTGACGATTTTATGTTTTAAAGACGTTGATTAGGGCTTCGCATTGCGAAATGAGACCGATACCGTTTTGGTCACAACTACGAGCTATTTCTGTAGAACTAATTGATTTCCGTCGAACATCAGCCACTAAATTGGTCTTTCCAGGTCGGTAGATCAGCTCGTGATTATATTCTTTAATTCAGGCCTTCTATCTTTCTACTTTCGCGTCATTATTTTGATTTTTGAAGTTGTCGAGCGCCTACAGGATGGCTAGCATCTTCTTCTAATTTGTAGAATAGCCTTTCTCTGTCTTGTTGAGTGATCTTGAGTTATGCGTAATAGGGCCATCTTTCCATATCTCGCCTTAAGATAAGACAGCGCCCATCACTTGATTTGAAGGTTCGGTGGTTAGGTTAAAACTTCTTATTGAAAAATAGCAGGTGCGTTCCGTAGCCCAAACGGAGGTCTAGTAAATTCGCAATTTCTGTTCATAATAATTGAAAACACTGTTGTTGGTATATATTTTTTGGTACATCTCTTCTACCTCTATTGACCTATATATATTAGTGTATAGGTGAATGGAGGTGAGAATTTCGCTTTTCCCAAGCTCGAGAGCGTGTTGGTTATGTCAGAAATCGGATAAATGTCAGGTATGGTTACAACGTTAGCCTCTTGAAATCGATTACCATCCTATTATATTTTGCCTTTATTACAGCTTCACCATTGATCGGCTCAAATACCTTATTATGGTTGATGAAAATTTTCGAGATCTTCATTTTTGTTTGTGTTCTGGTTCACCATTTATTGAGCGGTTCATATTATTAACTCTAATGTTATGTATCAACGAGTTCATGTCCAATGATGTCAGTGGCTGTGTTCGGTATTGCTACCCGCCACCAAGACGTATATTGGTTTGCATGATATTGAGGTGGTTGGTATTAGTGTGGTTGAAGTTGGTGTGATGGGCTGTTCTTCGGTATGTGTATGTTGTTAATGGATACAGGCATCCTGTTGTTGTAGCTTTTCTGGTGTTGTTGGTTTCTGAGGTTCAGATTCTGGACTTCTTAGCAAAATGCATATGCTTTTGGTAAGGTTTAAGACTTTTATATCATACCCCATTTAGTCCTCTGAATGTAATGTAAAATTGATACTGCAACCGTTTTACTTGATCGTAAATGCTATGTAATATTAGGATCAGATCATCCTTACGGTGCAGGTGTTCATCGACAGGTGTCTAAGAATAATATGCAGGATCTTCTGGCCAAGAAGAATTAGTAACAACGACTTGTGGACACTAACCGGCGAGGAACCAATAGGTCTTCAAATAAGAAGAAGAAAATGGCGATAAATAGGCCATACCTTGTGGAGACCACCTGAAGCAATCGCTCGACAGGCACTTGAGTAGAATCCACAGGATAAGCGTAAAGTGGGAAGACCTCGAACAACCTGGCGACGATTTGTGGAGAAAGAAGCTACGGCTTGTGGAAAAACCTGGGCACAGATAAAGATACTAGCGAATAATAGAGTAAGATGGAGAGGTTATGTGGAAGCCTTATGCTCCCAAGGGGAGTGAAAGCAGGAGGGAAAAAAAATCCTTACGAAATAATACATATTCTACGGCATGTAGCCGGGATATATAACACCCCGTCGCCTTCGAGCTATTGGAGTTTCTTGAGTCTGTGTCTCGAGTGTGGTAGAATTACTACCTTTACTCTTTTTATTAATTTTAATTTTTTTTTTATTTAACTTAATTGTATTTTTATTATATTTTATTGAATTAGGTTTTTTAGACAATTTGCTATTAGGTTTTTAGAAAATTTTATATTTATTTTTTTGTATTAAATTTCTTACTTTTAATGTTTAGTTAAGTAAATTTTATAAATTATATTAATTTTTTATTTTATTTAGATTAATTTAATTTGTTAAATCTTTTTTTTGTATCAAATTTTCTATTTTGAATTTTGTTTAAATTAATTTTTATGATCACTAATTTTCAATAATTATTAATTTTATTTTAATTTTGATTCATTTTATTTAAAATAATCTTTTAAATTAACTCTACAGATTAAAGTGGTATTAAAAAAATATGCTATAGGCCTACTGTAGTACACTCAAATGTAATGGGTGGTTTAACCGCTTTTCACTTTTTGCCTTACGATCGGTCTTTGCTCGGACGCCAGTTTCGAATTTTCAATTAGGATTTTTTGAAAAAAAAATTTTTAATTCAAATTTGCACAGGTTTTATTTTAAAGGTAATTTTAATAATTTTTCTGTTTTATTAATTATATCTAATATGGTTGAAATTGTGTTCTGTTAAAAGTAATCAATTATAATAAAATTCTAAATCTAAGTTCTACCTAATTTATAACAATAAATTTGCCTACTTAGCAAATTAAACCTTATAAAGTAAATTGAAAAATTCTCATGAAAAAACGCAGACCTTTTTGTGACAGTACCTTGCCTGTACCTTCTTTTTAGCGTTGAGAATTCTCACGAAGAAATATGTTTGACAGAAGTTAAATTCGTTTTGTGGGAAAGAGAACGAAAAAGTTTCAAGATTAATAACGGAACCTAATGAAAAATTTAAAGTAAACCAGTTAAAATTTGTACTCAAACTGAAATTTGAAAAGTATTTTTTTTTGTATAACAACGCATTTCGGTTGATTTTGTTAAAATTTGGCTCTTTTTAATAATTCTCCAAAAAAAAATTTAAAAAATGCTTTTTACGAGTAGTTTTACTCTGCCCATCCGTTCATGTGTATGTTTACAACACTTTTCCATCTTTAAAGATATTAGAAAGTTGATATTGCAAACAGTCAGATCTTTACTTGAAAGATATTTATGCAGACAAATATTTTTACTCAGCTCCCCTCCTCTAATAGTTATAGCACCACAAAATCCTAAATATGCCATTTTTGCCTTCTTATTGCATCAAAAGCATACAATTTGTGTTTAAATTATGAAAGTGCATAAAAGTAGTTAAGGTCTTTTGTAAGTAGTTAAGATTCCTACCACGAATCAGCATAGCCAAACAATACAGAAAAAAAACGAGAAAAAAATAGAGTTGACCTTGTCAACTCTGTGATACCCGTACGAATTTGTTATCCTATGTGCAAATAAAGATGCCATAACTGACTATGGGACAGACTATGACTTTAAGTTGCCGTATTACCACATTAATTTATGCAAAATTTCAGTACTGTGTGTTTTTCAAAATACTGTGTGTGCCAAACTACTATTTAAGTTGTATGACAGCTACCAGAAAGAGCTAAGAAATTTTAACAAATTTTATCAAACACATTGGCCCTAGTAATATATTCGCTTGTGTGAAATTTCAATACCATAGCTTTTATAGTTTCTGAGATATAGCCAAATAACTTTTGAAGTTGTATGGCAGGTACTAGAAGGAGCCAAGTAATTTCAACGACTTTTATCATACACATTGGCCCTACTAGTATATTCGTTTGCGCGAAATTTCAATACCACAGCTTTTATCGTTTCTGAGATATAGCCAAATAACTTTTGAAGTTGTATGGCAGGTACAAGAAGGAGCCAAGTAATTTCAACGACTTTTATTATACACATGGGCCCTACTAATATATTCGTTTGTATGAAATTTCAAGACCACAACTTTTATAGTTTCTGAGATATAGCCAAATAAATTTTGAAGTTGTATGGCAGCTACCCGAACCGGTACCCCGATCATGTCCAATTTAAATAGGGTTCTGGCACTTACTATAATAAATCATTTGTGAAAATTTGGTGAACTTAGCTCAATTAGTTTTTGAGTTATCGTTGGGACGGACGGATGGACGGACGGACAGACAAAGCTAAATCAACTCAGAATTTGACGCTGATCAAAAACATACACTTGAGTCTATATCTAAGACCGTTATTTCTTAGCGTTACAAACGGTAAGGCAAATTTAGTGTACCCTTCGAACATACGTTCGTACGGGTATAAAGAGGTGCTTTTTCATTACTTCTGTGAATTCTCGACTCTAGAAAGACCAAAATTGCTATTGTTGAGTGAGCGACCATAACTTTTATTTCTAGCAAAAGTACAACGGATGTAAACATGCTCCTTAGGGAAACAGTTTCTCTAGTTTAGGGATGACTCTAGTTTCTAGCCAGTACCTGAATTCACAAAGACGGTCTCTTTTAAAAAGATTCACAAAGGTTTTAACAAAACTTTTAAACTTTTAGCTTTAATAGGTGGTAACATTTATGTTAATTGGAATGCCGTCAATTCTGAACATCTTAACTAACCCACATGTTAGCTCACTTTCTTTTGTTTGTCTTTTTTTTTTTTTTCCTTCTTCACTCCTAGGAGGAGTATAGGGCTAGTGCATGATATCTATCATGCCCTAGTTTCTATAGTCATAGAGAGTTTGCTAGGTAGGTGACTAGCCTGCCGTAGTTTTATTTATATTAATTATTTGAGGTTATTAATATTTACTGTTTATTTTTCTTAGTTTTTAGTATCGAATATTATGAATATTTGAAAATTACTTGTTTAATATTTATTAGTATTATGCTTTATTAAGTTATATAATATTGAATATAATTTTTATAGTGACCTGACCATGGTTTGAACCCGAGACCCTTCGGTTAAAGGGCCGGTGCCATAACCACTGCACCAATGATCAGATTTTGTTTGTCTTACTTGACCATATTAAGAGCTTCCACTTGATTTTTTGGAATCGAGGTTCATTTTCACTTGATACCTATTATTCATTTTATTGGCTATTCAAAAATGAATATTGGCAAAATATTATTAGTATATATGTATAATTATTGTAAGTCTTCAAATAAACCTTATATTTTTTTTAAGAACGGAAGCTATAAGCAAAAAACTTAGATATGTTAAAATTTCGCCAAATTTTCATAAAATCCCTGTAGTTCCGAAACGATTTCGATTTGACACTATGTTTCTAGCAAAAATATTACTTATCACCTACCAGATATATGGCTTTCAATATTTTCTTAATAAGAATGAAAAACGCAAATTCGGTAATAAAGATACGTTCCTGTTACTTGAAATTTCACTTAAGTCAAATCGTCCCATCCCCAAAGTAAATCCTTATATACATTTTAGTGGTCGGTAACAAGAATATTCAGTTATTCAAGAGAAATGTGATGTTCCTTTAATTTTTTCATGAGTGACAAACCTGGTCACGATGATTCCTGCATATAGTTCGTGTATATATTTATGTTTGTGTATTTTCTTTATTTTATGCTTTTTAAAATCTTCTCGTCTTTTCGTCTTTCTACACTAGAGGATTCAAATTTAAAAAATCGTTTAAAAAAGGAAACAACGGTTTCTGAAAAATTCATATTGGGATGAAATTTAATCTTGCAAACTTGTTTTTGAAAAAAATGTTTCTATTTGAGCTAAAATAATACAGGCAAAAAAAAGTTAGTGTAAAATCATTTCTCACCCGAAAGATCTAATTTATAATTATATATTATTTAAAAATAAAATTAATACAATAAAAAAACATTCCTTAGAAAATACAATAAAAAATATTCCTCAGGAAAATATTGGAGCGATGATGCTAAAAAGAACAATTTTAAACTATCTTAGTTCCTCGTTTAGTTGGTGAGTAAGAATTTCGTTTTATTCAGAATAGCTTCCTGGTTTGCGTTTCCAGAGGGACGTCAAAACAAAACATCTCATTAATAACCATATACCTCATAACTAAGTATGAAATGTCCAATATTAAGAATAAAAGTGCGTTAGGGATATCTGAACCAAAGTTCACAGCAGTACAAAAGATGATATAGCAAAAGTAATGAATCTGTTTGGCAAGAGTTCAAGGTTCCCTTATGAGGAAAGTTAGATAGGAACCTATAGAAGTAAATACAGAAAGAAGACAATCAGACTAAAAACTCTGAAGGTAATGTAAAAAGCTCGTTACATCAGCAAAGTGAACTAATAATCGATTCGCGTATAATCGATTTGAAAAACTTGTGTAAAAAGCTGAAGGAAGAGATCTGCAAACTCATGGCAGAGAATCTAAGATTTCTGAACAGAATACAGTTTCAAATGGCACCAAGAAGGACAAAATAGGTGCGGTCATGTACGAAAAAGAGGAGGAAGAACTGGACAGAGAAATCAATTGAATTCTTAAAACAGAAATAAATTCAAATAAGAAAAAATCGAACAGTTAACAAGAAATGACCGGCACTAGAACACCGGTTAATAGAATAGCAATAAAGCAAAGAAAATGAAAATGATATAGACATTTAACTAAAACTATTAATAAGCCAAATTGGGATGGCATACTTATAAAAATATATAGGAGAAACCAATTAACGTAATGTGGCTAATGTAGGTAAAACGGCGGTCGAAGGTACGAATTGGAGTTTTTTCTTAGAACTAAAATTATCGATGTATGTCCGTTGTCACTACAAAATTGGTGAAGGATATCAACATACTGTTAGAATGTGGCTATAGTTGTAGGGCAACTCATCCTGGTAACAACTCAAGAGGAGGCAGAGCTATTTTAATTAAGGAAACCATAAAGCAAAATGAATAATGGAAAATATAGACAAAGAAGGTTCAACTTGATATTGTTAAAATTGGGTCTACCAAGCAGAACTTCAATGTTGGTTAAGAATATTGTCCACCAAGGAGAGGAATATTTTTAAGGGTCTCCTGCGCGCGTGAGTAAGTAAGTTCTTACTACAATGCGAAACATATGGATTTGGGCTCTAGATTGACTTCAACCAGGGGTAGAGAACTAAGGAAAGCCATCCGGGAATTGAGATGTTTTTATCATTCCACTGACTGTCCAACTAATTGGCCTACTGATGCTAATAAAGTCCCGTATCTTACTGATTTTTTTATATCTAAAATGATTCCAGCAATTTTTTTAAAATTTGGAAGATGATTTTAATTTGAACTCCGATCGCTCTTTTGTCATTTTCTTGTGAGATAAATACCTGACAGACGGAGCAAATTTACTTTTGTCAACAAAATAGCATTTTGGGTAGGTTTCGAACATGATGTCCTTAGAAATATAAATCATAATGCAGAACTGCAGACTAGAGATCAACTAGATTCTGAAGTGAAGGGCTTTGTTAAAGCCCTAAAAAAATAGAAGATTTCTTGATCTCAAACTTGTATCAAGTAATTATTCTAAGGGTTTAACTGGTTTAATAGTACAAAAAAGTAGAACTAGATGTAAACGGAATAAACGATTGTGAACAGAACAGATTCTCAAACACTTAAAAGGAACAAAAAAGTTTTAAATTATTACTATATGAAAACATCGATAAAATTAATTTCCTTCCTAAAAATATGATGAATCATGGGCAAAAAATAATAATGATAAAATTCAGTTATTAACGGATCACTGGGAAAAAGGTATTTTCCCACCAAATGAGCTTTATGCTAGTGTTTGTTTTGTAGACGATATAAAAGTATTATGGCTCTATTTACACAAAAAGAAAATTAACCAAGCAATAAAGTCTCTTACATCGTATTAGGCCCCGGGTTTTGATCTTATTATTTTTGGAAAAAGTGAGAAATGCAGCAATGAACCTGAGGTATGTTCCTAGTGCCTGAAAAGTAGCGGAAGTTATTATGATAGGAAAACTGAGGAAACCCTTGAATAACTGGGGGAAGTCATATAGACCGATTTCTCTGAAACCAATGATATCAGAACTTTTTGAAAAATTTATATTAACAAGGCTGGTGCCGATAATAAAAAATAAGACATTGTGTTCAAATCATGCGATATAAAGCGAGAACTGCGCAATATTTGTGTTCATAAACAAATGTTGCTAATCAAGTTAGTTCAGAAGCATTGCTAACCTACCACAAAAATATTTAAATTATCATCGTGAACGCAGTTAAATCAACTGCACTTTTTTTTAGTAGTTTTTGCAAGTTTTTTACGAATTCGTCTGTTAATTGTTGTACTTAAAAATTACAAAATTTTTGTTTCAGTTATCTTTTCTTGTTTTTCTTAATTTTTATTTTCCTGAAATTGAATTTTCCACTATTTAGCCCAAAATAAATAATTTTTTTTGTTATAACGACATTTTTTGTGCACAAACACAAAATAGCAAAAATTTTTATATAAGGACAGAAAATTTATTGTGCAGTATTGTGTTTATGAAAATGTTACAAATATTGTGGAAAAGGCGTTAGAAGAAAGACATATTCTGGACGTGGTCCCGGCGTTCATTAAACTGAAGAAATTTATACCTCTGCAATTCGTGGAGTTAGGTGAACCATATTTATCTGACAGGCTTTTTCGAATCAAACAGAAAGGAGAGTACTTCAAACTTGAGGAAAATAGGTTGCTTTGGCTATTTTGAATAGTGCTGGACTATCAATTCAAAACACAGCGAAATATCTAGGTAGGACTTTGGCTGCCAAGCTCAGATGAAAAGAATATCTCAAGAAGTAAAGAATACGATTTGAACACGAATATAGAGAAAACAATTGGTTCCCAGGTCGTTGGTCTAGATTGACAACATACGATACTGACATTCATAGAAAATTGGATGTTCCCCAAGTTAGAGAGGAAATAAGGAACTACCTCTCTTGATTTAATCTAAAGTACTGCGACAGCACTTCTGTGCCTTTTTCACGAAAAGTAGACACAAAAACACGATAGAGCAAAACTAATAGTTAGACAGTTTGACTAGTTTTGTGAACTTATGAGCATCCAGGATAAAAGTACCCCACTATAGATAATCTGTCCTAAACTTATATATAATCTATAAATATATCTGTATTAAAAAAAATAAAAAATAAATTCGCCCTTCAACACCAGAACATTCAAATTCATGAATATTCTGATGAAACTTATTATTGCGAACTTAGTTTTACAAAAATGTGCTTTATTTCAAGTAAAGCACATTTTTGTAAAACTAAACTAATTTTTTTTTTTTTTTGATTTAAAAATAAAATTAATTTAATAAAAAAATATTGCTAAGGAATGATGATGCTAAAAAAACAAGTTCAATGGTTTAAATATATGTACATATATAATCTACAAGTAGAACATTTCATTATAATTTTTTGGCAAATCTAGGTTCAAATGTACATACATACATACATTCATTTATAATATTAATTAATGTAGAAAATAGCAAATCTTCAAATCGGAATTCCGCAAAACAGAAAACTTATGTAATAGTTTCGATTAAATTGCTAAAGAAAATTTATCAAATTTTTAAAACTTGAAAATAAAAAAACATTAAATAATAATTTTACTGTGTATTTATAATAATATTTAAAACTTAAAGAATTATAATTTTAACCAAATTCAAAATTTTTATAGTTTAAATCATTATAAGTTTTATATATGATATTATATTGTTAAGAATTTTTAAGGTATGATAAACATTTTTATACTTTCATAATTGATCTGGATGCTATACGTTACTTTTCAATGCACTGAAAAATTGGATATATGTACATATGTAGTGTGTTAATTAAAAATCAATATTACTACTATTTGCAGGCATTGGGTTTTAGTGATTATATTTCCTCCTAAATTCGTTGCATTGTGAATTCAATTTGTCACATTTTGTATAGAAATGTAAAAGAAGTATTATATCTGCTTTTGTAAGAATATATGTATATATAATTTATTCCATGATTTTAAAAATTGTAAGACTCAAGTCTTTTTTTAATGATGCAAGCAAAATTTGACTATAAATTTTGTACGATATGTGCTAAATTGTTTTTCCCCTTTTTAAAATTTAATTAAATAATTGATTACCTTTAGTTTTTGTTTTAATAAATTTAAAGATGCTTCCTTATAATGCATATGCTAAAGATCATATTACACATAGCACTTAATGCATATTAATTCTATACATATATATACATACTTGCAGTTATGTATGCATATTTTTTTGATATTATGTATATTTTTTTAACAGTAATTAATAGTTTTGAAAATTTACTGACGTGGAAAACTAATTATTATAAATTTTTCAATCAGATTCATCAAAAGGTAAATATGTATATACATATATACATACTTATATAGGTATATGCAAATACATATAGGTATAATACACGGCATATACACCAATATAATATACAGCATAAACACATATACAAACTATATTTATTTATGTAAGTATATGAACACTTTGAACAAAAAAATGAAATTAATGGAGCATTCAAGAGGTGGATGACTGAGGAACTTAAGGTTAGCAGAAATAAAGTAAAATGATTAGTTTTCAGTCTATTGATGCTGCTATTGGGGATGAATGTACAGGTACATGAAAAAGAAAAACTGCAAAAACATACCAACAACTGCTACACTTAAATATAAAACTGCGATTGAGTTTCTTGTAAAAGTCATATTTTTTCTTGCACCCGATACCAAATTAATTTACATTAAATTTAAAAAATAAAATTATTAAAAGCGTTTTTTTATATTTGGTTATTTTTGTATTTTGAAATTTATTTATGCGTCGATGTGAATTACCCGGAATAATATTTTGACAAAATTCAAATAAAACATTTTAACAGGATAATACACTTTTTTTTTAAAAAAATCCGTAAAACACGTGCTTGCGAATATATCTTTATTTTCTATGAAAATAAAAACTGCAATCAAAGTTTGTGCTTTGGGATAATTGCATATTTAATTTTGTTCTATATCAATCTATCCTTTTTTTATATACCATTATTAAGAATTGGCGCAGTAGTGCTTAAAAAGTCATGTTTTGAAAGCTTATAAATGTTAACCAACAAAAGCTTTCTTAAAAGAAAATGTATAATATCAAATGCAATATAAGCACATGACATAATATACGCAATATTGTGCATTTATTAAGTAGGTATTCATTAGTTGGTACTACTATACATAAATTTGTACGTTTGCTCGTATGTAATATATGTGTATGTTATTATTATTATAACAAACATCACTTTGTAAAGGAGACATTTGAGGAAAATAATAAAAATTGGATACTAAAAATTTAACTTCCAAATTAATGCTATTCTGGTTATTAGTCTAAAATTAAATAAACTGAATATAATCAAATGAGTAATAAACCAAAACGAAATATGGTTAAAAATGTAAAAATTAGCCTTTATAACGCACGGTAATAGATTCATATAGATTTATTAAATGAACTTAAGGAAGGAACGTATGAGTATTTTGAAAATGAACACATGTGCATCTAAATATGTAGTATATGTATATTTGGAGATAAGTTTAACATAATATTGAGTATTAAATATATGTATGACGTGTAATGTATGTATATTGAGTAAGCTTAACACATCGAGTCTATAAAAATCTGAAAATTTAAAATTTGATTTTCTACAATTATGTTGAAAATTTAAATACAATTGAAATTTTTATATTACTATATACATACAAGTAACACATTCAAATATTATTGTACAATAATTTTTCGAAATAATAGAAAATTTATAACTTGTTGTTTTCAGATTATGACAAAAATAGTACTTATAATTACCCGCATTGCAATTGCTTGTTTATATTAACTGTAATCGGAAGAAACTACATATGCATGTACATGAGAACGTAATATTATTCATCAATATACTTTGGAAGTGTCAATCTCTAAACTGATCCAATTTCCATTCAATTTGTTTGAAATACATACATATATTGTACAAACATACATATGTATGTAGATCGGAAAAGGAGAAATAGTGAAAGGGTTTTTACGCTTATTTTAAATATCTAGTATGATAATTTTAATTATATTGCTATTAAATAAATATTATAAAGACAATTCATGTAGAATAGATTCATACTATTTTTCTATTGCTAAAAATAATAGTTTATTGTTTATTAGAAATTTTTTATTAGTTAGTTTGGTTTCATGAATTAGTGAATTACTTTAATGACATGCCATCAATTATCATAATTTGTAAATAATTGAACCTTGATTTTAAGTAGAATTGATAATCTTAAAAAATAACTTCTAATCTAATTTTTCTTATTTTTATACTTTTATACAAAAAATCATATATCAATACAAGTTCAATATTATAACAAATATTGTCGAGTTTCAATATTCTTAGCAAAATTCCAAGTGAAATTCAAAACTTATTTTTAATTCAATAATTTTTTTCCTTTTTCCTTTTGTAACTTAAAAAATTTTGTAACTCGTGTTTCAATTCGGATTATTCAGGTGATTTCGCAGTTGAGTAAAAATCAATCGATACGTATGATTTTTTATTTTTCAATTGTAAAATTGATAAAATGGCAGAATTCAAAACGCAACTTGTACATTTGGAAGTCAGAATTAAAAATTCTGTTAAAGTGAATAGAAAATTTTAAAAAATATTAAAATTAAATTTTTGCTACCCTAAATAAAATATCAAAATAAATTGTTTGTGTTTTTATTGGAATTAAAGTTTTAAATAAAAAATATTATTAAAATTGTAAAAAAATTTTTAACTGAACGAACTAAAACAAACAAATCGATAAAAATCGATTTTTTTTTTCTCAGTATTGCAGAAATCGAGTTTCTGATAAATGTTTTTACCATTGTATACACAATACGGTCGGTAAAAACATTAATTAGAAAATATGGTTATGTGATGGCAACAAATTTTGCATGTCGAGTTTTCGGTGGGAATGCACTTTTTCATAGTAGGGAAGTATAAGTAAACTATTTTTAACAACCTGTCGGCTAAATTGCAAATTCCTAAATACATTATTGATATGCATATTAAAAGAATTTCCGAAAAGAAAGATATTGTTTCTTTCAATATTAATTTTGTGAAATCCATTTTTATTCATGGTAGATCAGTAGTTGATATTCGGCCAGACGTGAATGCAGATAAAGTTCTTTTCTTTTGTACATCTTTGATACGTTTGAAAACATGCTGTGAATTGATGGAACTTTTAATTAATGCAGACGTTTTTCATTTTAGTTTTAAAAAACAGGTTACTATTTCCCCTCTATGTAGTATTACTGAAAGCTACAATTCATATCTTTTAATTATAAACTAACATTGTCAGTTGAAAATATCAATGATTTAAAATGGGTTGTTTTCAATGAAATTTACTCTAAAATAAATCCGGCTAAATTGCAAATTCCTAAATACATCATTGATACGCATATTAAAATAATTTCCGAAAAGAAAGATATTGAGACTTTTAAGAAAAGAATATTAATTTAGTACTTCGGATGCGAGTATAAAGATGTTTATGATAATATTATTTGTAAAGAAATTTTGAATTACTTATGCTGTTCTACCTATCCATTATGTAAGTGTAGAAAGTAATACCCTCCCTAGTTTAAACCCCACAAATGTAGTATTATATTTTAAAAATACTTAGTTGTTTTTTATATTGTTTGTTTTTCCCTAGGCTAAAATTTGAATTATACGAGTACTAATTTAAATATTCTTACAATATAAAAACTTAGATAAGTTAAAATGTAATTGAACATAGTTTAAGAATGCAATATAAATTATACAACACTAGTGTGCCTTACACTTCTGTATAGTTTCAATTTATCAATGTACATACAATTATTAGTTATTCGTTAGTTTTTAAGGCTTAATTGTATAAAACAACAAAAAATTGTATTAGATTGATAAAATAAAAATAAATAAAAAAAAAAACTTTCTTGAAATTTGATATTTGAGTTCTGGTTGTTAGCGAAATGAACTGGCGAGCATTTCAGGGAATTCAGGTAGCAAAAAGCAAAATTCTACTAAGAGCCAAATGTCAAAAATAAATTTTAGTCTTTCCCATTTAGCTGAAATTGCAAAAATTGCTTTAAAATCAAAATATTAACTTGAACCTTAGTAAAAATTTCTTATGTCTTACTTAATCTGTCCCTTAATAAAAAATTAAATGAATTTGAAAATATTCAAATTGGCATTGCAATTCTCTGGCATTTTTGCCATTTTCCAGAAATTTACTTAATTAAGTTATTTAATAAAGTTGGGTCAAACCAGTGGTTTGTATTGTAGCACTTTTCCCTTCTACAAGTGAAAATTCTGCTTTTAAATACAGTTTATGTATACCTATCACACTGTTGTTTATAGAAATTTGAAAAAGCTTGCGGTTTCGGAAATATAAGGTGTCAAAAATTCAAATTTCACAAAATTCAAGAGGCGATAACTTGAGAGGGGGTGGAGATGGAAAAAAAGTTTTCTTCTAACGAAATGAACTATTTATTAATGTCTAAAAGCCTCTAAAATTTCAAGCTTCTACGGGCTGGGGTCTAGAAGGAAAACGACATCAAAAATTTGGAGAAAAAGGACTTTAGATAACGGTAAATTTGAACGGCTATTTTGTTTTTCTAAGGTTTAACTATAGTACACCGTGCTAGGGGAAGCAAGCCGCTGGCTTTCTGCGTTTGCAAAATTTCCAAATGCTTATGGTTTCATTGCAACAAATAGTTAAAAAAGGCCATTTTTAGGGTTTTGGGGGGGTATAACTTCTAGAGGGGGGAGATAGGTAAAAATTTTGTTCTACGGAAATAAGTTTCTAGTAAAGATCTATGTACGTATAAAATTTCAGCTTTCTTTCTTCAAGGGTGTAAAAAGTTTTGTAAACAGACACACGGACAGACGGACGGACGGACGAACGGACGGGCAGAGTGAAACTAATAAGCCATTTTTTTCAAAAAATTTTTGGAAAAGTGCTAAAAAGTACATAATTAAACAAATAATTAGTTCCTTTGAGATCTAATATCTTTTGAGTAATTTATTTTAGAACCTCGCTCTGAGTTATATCGGATGAAATCCTAAATTACTTTTAAAAATAAACACTTTAAGCGATAAATTACTGTATACGCATAAAATAATTCGGTACTAAAATGCATGCATGTATTTGGATTTTATAATACAAGTGAATAAAATGCGCGAATGTATAATCAGTTAATACTAATACTAACGTATATAGGGTAATGCGTATAGCATACGATTTCTATACAAAAAGCCCAGATTCGAACCCTGAAAAATGCGATTTGCCAGATGAACTTTTTTTTACTGGTACTTTTATTTGATTTATTAAAATGAAATTAAAAGGGTTTCATGCTTATCATATCAGCGGGTTTCCGTTCCAATTTTTTTTTTTTGAAAATACCCTATTTGCAAAAAGTTTAATGCAATAGAATAACATTTTCTTATAAAATTTTGTCTTAAAAATATATTGTCAAGAAGTTTAATGTACACTTATGTTTTGCTTACTAATACATTTTGAAGCAAATCCCGAAAAGAATACATAACTAAATTCGTACGTACATACGAGTACTTATTATAAAACAACGTATATTCTATTAAAACTTTACAATTTTCTTAAGAAAGCGATGACTTTTTGTTATAACTCACACTTCCAAATATGAATTTACATATAATATTTATACCACCAAAAGTAAATGAAAAATTACCTCTACAGGATGTAATACCATTTTGTAAAAAACGGTCATAAAGCATCTTGGGACGGGGTGAAGGGGGACTGTGGAATTAATGCTTTTTCTGGGACGCTAGAGGCAAAACCCTATCTAATGCCTTTTGTCCTATGTCTCTAGCCCTTCTAGAAGTACTCGCACTTTTTGACACCTGAGAAGTAGCTATATATATAATGTAAAATAGGATGGCTTTTGAAGAATTATACGAAGTATGAATAAAATATAGAATTATAAAGGGAAATTCAAGGTGCTGCGTAGCCTAGTGGGTGGCGTGGTAGTTTGATAGCCAGAAAGTTATTGGATCCATGCTTGCCTGGATATTGTTGTATTTTTCTTTTTTCTTTTTGTTTAAATTTTTTGTTTTATTTTTTTTTTAACAGATAAATATTGTTATAAAAGTTTAAAGAAAATTTCCAACAAAATATTGTTATAATAGTTAAGTACATAAACATGTATGTATATTTTTTCTAAAGCTTCCTAACTAATTTTTTTAACCTTTTAAGCTTTCTATAGGAATTGAATAATATTCAAAACTGTAGTTCGGCATATACAAACATATAATTATTAAATCATGGAGATAACATACAGAAATAAAATTTTCAAATAAAGAAAAGGTTTAGGCAAAAACAAAATAATAATTTTATTCAAATATATTATGTATGCACATATGAATGTATTAAAATTTAGCATTTTACAGTTTTTCGCTTATATATATAATATAATAATATTTCAAGTACATACGTTCTGTATGTATATTTTTTTAAAGATTGCTCACGAAACATAATGTTCAAAACAATAACAAATGAAGCATTAATATTCAGATGCCACAAAACATCTGATGTCTTTGATAAAAGCTGACATTTATTTACGTTAGGGTTATTTCGATTTTTCAAACCAAAAACATGTGAGATCATTCTATTTTCAAATATTATTTATTTCTCGGTTTGTGTTTCTAATAATAACGTAAAACGTATCATTTATTTCTTGGTATGTGTTTCTAATTATATAAAGTATAAAATTTTTTTCAGAAAATCTTAAAATAGAGCTATTTCGGGGCTAAAAATTTACAATGTCGGAATTTTCTGGGACTCTAGAGGCAAAACCCTATCTAATGCCTTTTGTCCCATGTCTCTAGCCCTTCTAGAAGTACCCGTACTTTTTGTCTCCTGAGAAGTAGCTATATATATATAATGTTATTATGTGTCATCACGATCAATAGTGGAGGAAACGAGGATAGATTATAGACTCTTAATATGATTTGATCATAATCAAATTCAATTTTGTTTTTTCGCTACCGTACACTGGGCTATCATAAATAGTACTGATGTCATGGAGTGATCCTACATAAATATTAGTTAACCCTCATCTACTAAACAATTAACTGTAAATAAAACAAAAAATTTTTGGAAAAGTGCTAAAAACATATAACATATATTCTGTATGTTACCCTCCTGATTTAATAATTATATGTTTCTATATGTCAAAAACAGTTTTGAAAATGATAGCTAAAAAACAATTAACTGTATTAACAGTTGTGAATTTTAACAAGCCTTAATGTTATTAAAAATTCTTTTGCAAATGGATTGGATATTTTTTCCTACCATGATTCAATCACAGCGAATCTTATTTAGGTGTACAAAAAAATATCCCATGCCCTTAGAAATACAGAACAAATCAAAACCAATCGGTTTCGGAAATAAAAAGCTTCAAAAATTGAAATTTTACAAATTTCAAGAGGCGATAAGTTGAGACGGGGTGGAGATGGAAAATTTTCTTCTAATGAAATAAACTAAAAACTGCTAAAATTTCAGGCTCCTACAACCTGAGGTCTAGAAGAAAAACCACATCAAAAATTTGAAAAAAAAACCCACTTTAGATAACGGTAAATTTGGAGGGCTATTTTGTTTTTTCAAACAAAACTAACACTATAGTGTCAGTTTAACTATAACAAGCCACGATAGGAGAAGCAAGCCACTGCCTTTCTGCATTTGCAAACTTTGAAAAATGCTTATGGTTTCATCGCAACAAATAGTTAAAAAAGGCCATTTATAGGGTTTTTTTGGGGAAAAAGCTTCTTCTACGGAAATAAGTAAAGATCTATGAACATATAAAATTTTAGCTTTTTATATTCCAGGGTCTAGAAGTTTTGTAAACATGTCCACGGACGGACGGACGGAGTGAAACTAATAAGCATTTTTTTTTCAAAAAATTTTTGGAAAAGTGCTAAAAACAGCTGAATTCGTATTTTTAGATACTCCTAAGGTTCTTTGTAGTCAAAAGAAACTTTTCTTCCTAAAAAGTTTTTGTTTTAGTATTTCTCTGATGAAAAATTCATTTTTTGCTTATCTTTAGCAGTATTTTTAATTTCGTCATGAGTGTTTAGTAAAACTTAAAATTAATACAAGAGAAAATTTATTATTAAAATGAATTAACTAAAATAATTTAAAAGCAAACATTTAAAAAGTGTAAAATTTGGAACGCAAAAATGAAGTACTGGGTTCCACAGTTTATAAAAAGCGTTGTACAGAGGTAAATATTGTATCATATGTACATTATGAACGAACGTTTTCTAAATATCATTCAAATTATTTTAGTATTGAATGAAAACTTTTAACGGACAGGTTTTCAAGTAATGCAGTTTTAAAGAAAAACCGGATTCAAAATATCAATTGGGTAGATAAACAAATAAGAAAGTATTTTACTAGAAAATTTAAGATTTGCAGGTCTTGTTTTGAAGGGATGTTTAAAAACTATAGTTTTATTTGAGTTTCAATTTTATTTCTATACAATACGAGTATTCTTTTAAGAATATAATATACAAAGGAAAAATTATATTCCATTATTTTAATACTAAATACTAATTTATTTCATACCAGACCCAAAATATTAAAATGCATCAAGCCAGAAAATGAATTTAATTAATTTAATAGTTAAACTATGAATAAAGTGTATTAGAATGTTCAACTTTTGGATCTTTTTTTTGTTTTCATCGTGATAAAATGAAGAGATTCCACCATAAAGAAAAGTTACATAAAAAAGCTTACTGTTCAGGCTTAACGTTTAAGATTGCTTCAAAGAATTCAGAATGATAAAATTTTTTTAACATTTCCATGTATGGAATTTATGCACAATCTTTTTTTTTCCTTACAGAACATTCTACATATTATGTTTTAAAGAAAAATTCGATGCTGTTGTTCTGCTGTCGTCTAGGTCTACTTGGCCTCACCTTCAAGTTTTAGGATATTGTCAAGTAGCTGAAGCTGCTGACGAACGCTATTGCATCATTTTTGAGTTCCACATTGGTTGTGATAGTAGTTTACTTTCTTCGATTTAGGTTTTTCTTTCATTCGACTTAGGTTTCTTTTTAGACTGGCAAGTTTCTCAAGATATTTTAATGTGCTCACTGATCATCTGGGAGATGATCAAGATCTTAGTTTTGGGTGAGATTCCAGTTAATGTTCTGTGGGTAGATGACTTGTAGTCATCTTGTCTAGCACAATTATAAAGAGCAGTGTCGAGAGTTGGCAGCCTTGTTTTATTCCTGATTTGAATCTGATTGGTTCACTTATTTTTTCTTTATGTATTACCGTATCGCATTTAATTGTGCCGCATATTGAATTGCGCTTAATTATATCAAAAGCCTCCTTGAAGTCGATGTCGAGCATCTATAACAGTTTTTTGTAATTTATTGACCGTTCGACTTTTATCTGTAGCATAATCGCTTGTTCGCCACAACTGCGATGCGGGCGGAACTACTGTTATTCATGCATTTAATTTTTTTATTTTTTCTATTCCTTGTATGTTATATTTTGTAGTTGCCAATTTTCGCCACGAGTCAAGTTGCTATGTTTTGGAAGTTAAATGATTAAGCCTGGTTCCATTAATGCGTAATCCATTCTTCACTCCAAGCTCATAATAAGTGTTGCTCGAACAGCTGCGTCATAGTTAGTAAATCGACCGAAAAAAGTTCTGTTGTTATACCCTCACTACCTGCGCGCCTGATATGTTTGGGTTTTTCTATGGCTGTTTGTATTTTACTAATACTTGTGAGATCTTTAGAAATTCTTCTTCACTAACGCCTCAAAGTGTTGTTTCCATATTTCCAGCTGGACCTCCTTATTTATCACTAGATTGCCATTTACCTATCTGACAAGGTCTGATGTCCTTCTTTTGGCCTGGCGGTATAGCCAATTATTTGGTGCGAGCTATGCACGTTGTTCGGATTGGTGTGCTGCTCGACCAGGAGGTCCATCAGTTCGGGGTATCTCCGTTTGTCTCTTCTGGCGGTTTTCTGAACTTGCTTTGATAGGCTTTGATACTGTGGAGATCTGATATTTTTTTCTTCAGTCTCTAGATCCTTATCATTTCTTCTGGAAATAGAAACATGGATCTTGTCAGAGAAGGAGAGGAATTTCTTGCCAAATGTCATTGCGACTACACCAGTCCTGACGTTAAGGATTGCGTTAAATTACATGCTCATGAGATTATATGCGTAGTTTGTAAATGGAAAGGTTTTTTCGGTATGAGCATAACCTTAACTTTTTTTATCTAAGCATTTTTGTTATATAGCTTTTTTTCTATTTTTCAAATGCCAATTTAAGAAAAAACAACACTTATTAAAACTAAATCTCCGACGAGATCAATGTTTCGAGTTGGTTTTGTTCTCTACTTACAGTTTAGGTGTTTCAGAGTTTGCACATCTGATATCGCCTGTCAGTAGTTTGTGATAGCACTCATCCAAAATGAATTTTCTCCATCTTTTGCTAATACTTATGTGGTGGTCAAACCTGTTTCTTGTTTGGCCTTTTGGCGTACAAAAGTGGGGAAGATGTACCACAAATGCTGAGTTACAAGGTATGTCAGAGTTGTATCAGTATTACTCTATTGTTTTTTCTACTTCACATGTTGTGTATTTCCACAATGCAAAACATATGAGGTAGAAACCGGTGTTATCGCTACCCTCTTTCGCGTTCAGATCACCCACCAGAATAACGATACCACTCTTATGAATTCCAAGGAGTGTCGATGTGAATCTGTTGTCGAAGTCATTTTCCTCCTTTTTATCATCGTGAGATTATTCGTATTTCCGAATCTATGCCTGGATTCGCTTTTAATCGATTTATGCTGTCTAAGAAGCCGATCGGTCTACTGTAGTGGTCCACTATTATCAGCCCTATGATCAATTTCGTTCGTATCTCCGAAATTTCTCAATTCTGAATTACTAAAATTCTACTACGAATATTTGTAATGGAGTAATCATAAATAACGTTCGTAGTAAAAATAATCCACAAAAGCTTACCAAAGAAATTATCACACGTAACAAGCAATTTAAAGAAAGAGGTTCTATTAAATTTTCAAGTTTTCAATATCTTTTTTTGAATTTCAATTTAACAGCTACAATGAAATGAATTCCTACTTTCAAAAACAAATTTTTTTCACTTTTCAAAATACTAAAAACCTAAAAAAACCAGACCATGCCGTTTTTAAAAAATATCCTTTTTTATGAAAGTAGTGCACTTAAATAGCAACAAAATAAATAAACATTTGACAGTTAAAATAAAGTACTGATGTTGATACTCCGAAAAATTGTATTGCCATTGGTGATTCATAATTTCAACGAAAAAAATTTGTGATCATTTAAAGTCTAAGTCGTAACTAAGCTCGTAACTCATATAATTCTTGATAGGGCTGCATATCTTTTTAAAGCGCCAAGAAGGCGCCAGTTTTTCCGTTGCGCTGCAGCAGTCCTGACGTTAAGATATTGACGTTTTGGTATTAAGTCGATGACTTTATTTGCGTTAATTTACATGTTCAAACAACTCATGAGTATACATGCATAGTTTGAAAATGAAAAGGGTTTTTTCGGTATGAAAATAACATAACCTTAACTTTTTTATCTAATCATTTTTGTTTCTTTTTTTTCCTATTCTTCAAATACCAATTTAAAAAAAAAAAGACATTTCAAATATTAAAATTAAATATTAAAATAACTCTTTTTTCTAACGTACAAAAGGCATCTTTTGTACGTTAGAAATACTATTTCCACCTACCAGAAAAAAATAACGCAACTGCACAATCCACTTAAACATTCGTTCGAGGTAGCTTCTCATGGGTAATTTGAAATGTAAAACGTAAATGAAATGTAAAATATTATTTCTCATATTTTTCTATATAGGAAAAAGGGGGCGTGAAGAAAATTTGTTTAAAATAAGAGTTTTAAATATTGTTAAGCTTTTATGGATTTATTTGACTATTTTAAATTTTTGTATGAAATGAGTTCTAGAAATTACCGGTCAAGTTATTTTTTCGAATTGAGAGAAAGTCCTAAATGTTTTTGACAATTTGTCAATTCCGAAAGGACATCTGGCCAGCTTCCGAATTTCATGGTCTATGATAATTAATTTACGAACGATCTCCAAAAAATTTCAGGTTTATTGGAAAAATTTTTATTTTTTTCACTTAATTTTAAATATTTTCCTAAGTATATTGATTGTTCTCTTTCAGAAATAGGTCTACTGCCAAGTAAAGTTTGTATTTGTAGGCCTTAAACGATGGTGGCTTAAACGATAAAAACAATCTATGTACTAAGTTGATAAAATTTACTTTCATTGACATACAAAAATTTCAAAAATTAAAGGGGCATTAACACAACAGTCGAATATAAGGTTTAATTGCTTGAGTTAAGAAAAATAATTATATTTTTATATATGGCAAACATTGACAATATACATTTATAGAAATTTAGAAAAGCTTGAAGTTTCGGAAATATAAGGTAGCAAAAATTCAAATTTTATGAATGTTGATAGACCTCAACTTGGGAGGGGTTGGAGTTGGAAAACAAATTTTTTTTCTAACGAAATGAACTACTTTTTAGTGTCTAAAAGCTCTTAAAATTTCAGACTCGTACAAGTTGCGGTCTAAAAAAAAAACGATATCAAATTTATAGAAAAATTTAACGCCTATTTTGTTTTTTCTAACTTCAAATATGCTATGCCGTATAGAAGAAGATGCCAGCCACTAGTTTTCTGTACCTGCGAAATTTGAAAAATACATATGGTTTTACTGTAACAAATAGTTAAACAATCTGAACGATATCAAAATTATAGAAAAATTTAACGCCTATTTTGTTTTTTCTAACTTCAAATATGCTATGCCGTATAGTAGAAGAAGCCAGCCACTAGTTTTCTGTACCTGCGAAATTTGAAAAATACATATGGTTTTACTGTAACAAATAGTTAAACAATCTGATGTGGTCAGCCCATAACCGGCCTCAATGTGTATTGCCTAGATAAGTGAAAGTGTTACAGAATATCATAAAAATATCTGTTAAATACTTTTTTCCAATTTTTATGACATTAATAAGCTTACAGTTAACATACATAGAAAAATGTAAATTTCACTCTTTCGTTTTGTGCTACCCGAATTCCCTGAAATGCCAGTTAGTTTCGGTTACAACCAGAACTCAAATATCAAATTTCAAGAAATTCCGTCAATTCGTTCCATAGATATGTTGAAAAATGTAAAATCGGTCCGCAGATCAGTTCTCGAGCCCGGATCTTTCCAAAAAATTTATGTGTTCATTATTTTAATACGAAAAATTTAAATATTAAATTTCAATGAAATCGGTTGATTCTCTTTATATACGCAAAAATGTATATTCGGCCTGTAGTAAACCTCCAGTTGCTGATGCCTGATTTCTTCCAAAAGTTAGAAGGTTTCGCGCACGGAAGAGCAAAGCTTATGTATGAAATTTCAAGTAAATCGGTTAAATATTTTCTTCAAAATGGTCAAAAATGTAAAACAGGCCCGCCAAAAAGTGCAGTTCCCGAGGCCTGATATATCCCAAAAGTTGATCAATCCGTGCCATGGTTGAAATAAACTTACATATAAAATCGGTTCAGTCGAACTTGAGATACACGCGTACACACACAGACCGACAGGTTGCTAAAAATAGTGTATTCAACTAAAAATAGTGTATATAATATTTGGTGCATTCCCACCAAAAACTCGATGTGTAAAATTAGTTGCTATCACATACTTACCTATTGTATACACAATACGGTCGGTAAAAATTGTATGTTTAGTATTTTGAGGTGCTATAACTTTATGTGGGGAGAAGACAGATAAAAATGTTCTTCTACGGAAACAATTTTCTAGTAAAGATCTTTTTATATATGTATGGAATTTGAGCTTTCTATCTTCAAAGGTGTAGAAGTTTTTTATATATGTCCACGGACCGGCAGAGTGAAATTAATAAGGACTTTCTTTTAAATTTTTTTTGAAACAGTGAGATAAGTGTCTATGTCAATGATTTGAAAATTTACATAAGAATCGAGTCCATTACTGATGGCTTACTCTTGCAGTGTGACCTAAAGTAATTTGCAAATCGCTGCAATTTCAACAGTCTTTGCTCTAATTTCTGTAAATACTCCATTCTAAACTGCACTATCGTCGATCCTTATCTGTAACCAGAGGCTATTTCTTGAATAAAGATAAACTTGGCAGAGTTGGCTGTATTAAAGATCTAGGTATTTTATTTGGCGATACTTTAACTTTTAGGTAACACTATAATGTCCTGATCAGTTGGCCTTTATTCATTTAGAGTTCATTAAGAATTAAGCTTCGTTGTGTTACACAACCTGTACGCCATAATAATCTTGCCATAATAATCCCCTTTCTGCAAACTATATAATAGATTGAACGCAGTTCAAAAGAACTTCTTAAGGTACACTCTGCTGAATTCTGGATGAATAAATTCCATTTTTCTTTGGAAACTTTTATCATAAATTGTTTTTAAATAGCTTGGTTTAAACTGGTATAATAAAATTTAAAAGCGAAAAAGCTAAATTAAATTTAATTCGCAGATTAAAAAAAATGTTTCGATTATCGAAAACTGCATTTTAAGAACGGCTAAAGGACATATGTAGAACCGAAAATGACGCAAAGAAAAAGCGTCCCGTAATTGTTTCCTCTTCCAAAAATCACCAACTTAAATTTTTTTAGCAGCTCAGTTCGCAATTGCTACATAATTTCATCAAAATCGGTTGCTAAAAATAGTTTATTTACACTACCTTACCATGACGGATTGATCAACTTTTGGGATATATCAGGCCTCGGGAACTGCACCACGAAACAAACGATTTTTTCCAGCTAGGCTTTAATGCAGAATTCCTTTCTAAAAAAAAAGTCGTCAGGAAAACGAAAAATTTGAGAAAAATCTGATGATAATCGATTGCTAGTTTTTCCAATTATATTTAATTTAGTGTCAGATTTCGAATACAGATCTACGTATTCTGATGTGTAAAAGGTATCTTACAAAGTATTATATTAGGTAAAGAACGGATTTTAATATATTGAAAATATTACGTAAAGAACGGATTTAAAAGTAATGAAAATTTAAAGATATATGTATGTGTATTTCATCATCATCTTTTGGTTCTACAGCTCAGGGTGAGCCTTGAACTCGTTCACAATTTTCCGCCAGACTTCACAGTTCTGAGCAGATTCTCTCCAATCATGGAACCAATTCTTCTACAATTATTTTTTATAGAATCGAGCCATTAAGATGTAGGTCTGCCTCTTGTACTTGTGTGTGTATGGTCTTGCATCTAGGATTCTTTTCTGCGCTTGACGTCCTGGCATTCGAGATATGTGTCCTGCCTATCTTAGTCTGTGTCCCTTAATATACTAAACGATATTTTTGCCATCAATTAGTTCTTCTAGCTCCCGATTTGATTTTATTTTATATTCCCCGTTTTCGTTTAATGTGTATTTATATTTATGTTAATTAATGAACTATTTTGTGTTTTAAAAATGAATTGATCTATTTAAACCTCAAACGACCTTGATATTTTTAATTTTTTTTCTTTTCAGTTTTTTTTTTGATTTTTGAATTTTTGATTTATATTTTAGTAAGACTGATATGAGAAATACGTTTTTTTTTTTCACAAAATATTTTAATTTTAAACATTAATTTTAAATCCATCTGAGACAAGACGTGAATTACTAATACTTATACACGTACCTGTGTTATTAATATTGTAACTTTTTTTGATCATTGTATTACATCAGTAATCATTTATTTATAATTAACTTAAATGTACTCAACTAAATTATATTATAAACTAACGACAAAAAAATTCATATATTTAACTCAATAATTATTATTCCATATTTAGCTCAAATGACTTTTAATGCTAAATTTAAAATGTTTATTTACGATATACTTATTATATTTGGAGTAAAATCTTCCTACCGTTGATAAGTAAATCCACCTTATAGGTGACCTAGAAGTAAAATTTAGTTTGTCCAAAACTAAAATAACAAAAGTTTTCCCAATCTGAAGACTAGATCAGTGCCTCTGTGAATTCCTATTTTATAAATGAATATACGGATTGCAAAACAGATTAATAGGTCAATCAATACGTCTATGTAATTGTGTAAATATGAAATTAGTTTAAAATTTAAATATCAAGCTGTCACTTTTTTCTTATTAATTTTTTGTAACTAATTCTTTCGTAGTTATGTTGCTTACTTCTTTTACGCTCAGTAGTAGTGTTACATTAAATGTTAATATTGTAATGAGTTCACAATAATAAACTAACACCGCTCAAATTTTTCTCTCGAAAAAATAAAAAAGGTTTTTAGCTCTCTTAACAAAATCTACACTCTACTAAAACTTTAAATATATGCATATTTTGTTTAATGTTGAGTTCAAGAAATATACAATAATAAAAAACAAAAAAGATATATTTGATCATGTCATCTCTGCGATACCCGTGCAAATATTTTCTTAGACCTACTTATATGATAACTAATAAAAGTTCTCTTATAACTTGTGTTAATATTTTAGTACAAAATATTACTCTTGCTATTAAAAATGTGTTAATGAAATTAAGAAACCGTAGGCTTTAAAATTTTTGGTGTTGGTTTATTTCACAGCTATAGCAAATACTTATGCCACCGCAACCTATTAAGAAAACTAGTTCAGTAGTTTAAGAAAACTAGTTCATGAAAAACTAACGTTTTAGCTTTTTCTGCACATTCCCTAATTATTTTTGAGCTTAATTGCAGCAATTGCGAAACTTTATATAACCACGAGAAAATTTTTTCACCATAGTGGTCCTATTACTTAAATTATTTATGTTAAATTTGGATACTGCAGGCTTTATAGCTTCCAAGTGCGACCAAATTATTCTTGGAGTTGTGTGACAATTATTGAAAGAGCCCACACAACCACAAAAACACAATAATATATACATATGTTTACATTACAAACGGAGTTTTAAATTTTTTATACTATTTAAACATCCATTCGTACGGATATAAGCAAGCAACTACTCAATTTTTCCTCTTTTGGGAATAACCAGAAAAATGCTAGTTTTTGTAAACGTATAAGATAAGAGATAAACCAGTTTTACAATAAATTTAGTCTTGAAAGCTACTGAAGTACGTGTGCACTATATATTTTCAAAATAGCATATACATATGTAGTACATTTTAAGAAAACCTAGTGAAATAAATGTATATAATTAGTTAAATAAAATGAGTTTATATTAAAAATAATATTTTATAACCACAATAAAAAAATAAAACAAAATATATCTTAAATAATAATGAAAAATGAATATAAATTTTACACGGGAGTTCTGCAAAAGTGTGTTTCTATATAATTTACAAAATTATATTAGGTTTTGTGGTAACTTTAAAACAGAAAGAAAATATAATAAGCTTTTAAAAGACAACGAAGAGAAATTCAATAAAATCCATTTTACTATTAAAAAAAGATTAAGAACAAAACTATTTTTGAAAAATAATGAAACAAAAGAAATAAAATTCAAATATTGTGATATTTGTAAAAATATTTTTATTTTACATGAAATGATGAAAAATCATTTAGAAAATTTTAAATTTCATTATAATATTCGTGCAGTTTTATTTATTACTAATTTTTTATTATTTTTTTCATTAGTAAATAGTCAAGGTAAGTGAAAGTTTCATTTAATGAATAATGGCTCAAAACAGTCATTTTATACTAGTTTTTTTAATATTTAATGTATACGATATGTGTGTATAGAGAGAAAACTTATGTCTTTCAATTGACTAGTTTTAATACTTTAAAACAAAAGATTTGAGTTAATATTCATTAATGCAGTAAATAAAACTAACAATTCAAATTTTTTGCTTAAATTCCATTTTAAAAAACAACATTTACTTAGGAAGTCTAATACACTGTGGCCCAAAAAGTTTCATATTTTAAGTTCCACCAATTTAAAATAAACTATACGGGAAGGAAACTTCTATTTTACGAACTGGTTACATATAGAAATAATATGTCATGCTTTATTATCTATTAATTATTAATTTTTTAATGAATAGAATAATACCATTTAATTTTAAATCTAATTGTTATTTTAAATTAGTGCAAGTTGAAAGCGATTTTTTTTAGCTATTTTTAGACCTCTGGTTATTATAATCTGTAGTATTAATTGAAATATTAATATTCTTATGTGATTATATAATTTATAACTTTGTTTTTGACAATTCAAATAACTCTAGACCTCCTCCACTCTAGTTTCAAATATAAATACATATTTTTGCTGCCTTTTTGTAAAGTTTTGCAGCATTTTATAATATTACGTAAGTCTATCCAGTATAAGAAAATTTTTAAAAACCATACTTTTAAAAACTTTATAAAGTTTTTGCATGCATCTGGGATAATACTTTTTGAACAAAAATGAGAGAAAATGACGACATTCTCATTGTCTCAATGTCTAAAGTTTTTTCAAGTTTTGTACAGTAAAATTTATTTTTGAAAAAAAATTTTCATCAACAATAACTTTTTTACCAAAACTTTGCAGTTAAAAATAAAATAAAATAACCAAAATGAGTTCACAAATGGATTTTTCTAAGTTTCACACTTTTTTAATCCAAAATTAAAATTTTCGGTTTTTGGCATAACCAAAAATATTTGTTTAAACATATGTTTGATAAATACTTTAAAATTTGACGTTTATCACATATTTATAGTTTTTAAAATTTTTTTCAAGTTTTCCGCCTGGTTTATATTTTTTTAATGAGAATTTTTTTTCTTGCGAGAAATTTTGTCATTGTTTCTCTTTTTAAAGTTTTTCAAGTTTTATCCCAGACAGACCTATTATGTACATATATTTAAACTTTTTACCGACCGTATTGTGTAAACAATAGGTAGGTGATGTGATGGCAACAAATTTTGCATATCAAGTTTTCGGTGGGAACGTACTTCTCCATAGTAGGGAAGTGTAAATAAACTATTTTTAGCAACCTGTCGGTTTGTCGGTCTGTGTGTCCACGCGTGTATCTCAAGTTCGGCTGAACCGATTTTGATGAAATTTTATATGTAAGTTTATTTCCACCATGGCACGGATTGATCAACTTTTGGTATATATCAGGCCTCGGGAACTGCACTTTTTAGCGGGCCTGTTTTACATTTTTGAACATTTTGAAGAAAATATTCATCCGATTTACTTGAAATTTTATATATAAGCTCAGCTCGACCGTCCGCGAAAATTCCTATGTTTTGGAAGAAATCAGGCATCGGTAACTAGACGTTTACTACGAGCCAAATATACATTTTTGTGTATATGAAGAGAAATAATCAACCGATTTCATTGAAATTTAATATATGAATTCCTCGTATTAAAACAATATACATATAAATTTTTTGGAATGATCAGGGTTCGAAAACTGATTTGCGGGCCGATTTTACATTTTTCACCATTTTGAAGAAAATATTCAACCGATTTACTTGAAATTTCATATGTGAGCTTTGCTTGACCGTCCGCGAAAATTCCTAGCTTTTGGAACAAATCAGGCATCAGCAACTGGACGTTTACTACGGGCCAAATATAGATTTTTGTGTATATAAAGAGAAATAATCAACCGATTTCATTGAAATTTAATATTTGGATTCCTCGTATTAAAACAATGAACATGTAAATTTTTTTGAAAAGATCAGGGCTCGAAAACTGATCTGCGGACCGATTTTACATTTTTCACCATATCTACGGAACGAATTGATGGAATTTCTTGAATTTTGAGAATCTTATTTGAGTTCTGGTTGTTACCAAAACCGACTGGCAAGCATTTCAGGGAATTCGGGTAGCACAAAGCGAAACCCTACTAAGAGACAAATTTACATTTTTCTAGGTATGTTAACTATAAGCTTACTAATGTCCAAAAAATTGGGAAGAAATATTTAACAGACATTTTTATAATATTCTGTAACACTTTCATTTAACTAGACAATACACAATGCGGTCGGTTATGTGCTGACCACATCAAATTTTTTTATGATAAAATGTTGCAAAATCTGATATTTTTTTATTTTTTTTTTTAATTTATTAGGCAATTTTGTAAAAAAATGATGTCGCTATGATGCAAAATTACATAATTATGTGGATTAGGATTGACATTCTAAGTAATTTCTTATTGATATACACATACATGCGTTTGGGTATTATTCCACTTTAATGTATCTTTGATAACATAGTATTACTAATAGAACCAGGATGATAAGAAATAGTGACACTTCGAAGTTGAAGAATTTCCGTGTATATTAACGGTAACATCATAACATCATAAATGTCAGAAATCAATAAAATAGAAAATTATATAAGTAATAGAAATAAAAATATTATAATCAATAAATGATATACTATTCAGGACAAAATATACAATTTTCGAAAATAGACAAATTCTCATTGGCAACCAACTAAATTGACTTTTTTGTTTCTTCAAATTTAAAAACTGTATACTTATTTGACATAAACTTTTTAATGATGTGATATGTCTCTCACTTATAAGTATACTTATATACTCACATGTACAAGGTGTTTCACATAAGGTGGCAAATAATTTTAGGGTTGAGTCTTTGACCAATTTCAAGCAAAAAATTATACGGATGGGTGCAGTTATACACGTTTTCGAGCTAAAGTTTGTTGAAAAAAAAGGTATTGGATTTTCCTACGTGTAAATAAATACTTATAACTCCGGAACCATTCGACATAGAGATACCATCGGAAGTTTCTTTTACTGGCGATTGACTGCTCTTTATTTTTGGTGTTACAATCAAATTGATTTAATCCATAATTATACCCGTACCAATGTATGTTGGGAGGGTGTACTAAATTTGCCTTACCGTTTGTAACGTTAAGAAATAATGTTCTGCGATATAGGCTTTTGATGAACGTCGAATTTTGAGTCGATTTAGCTTTGACTGTCCGTCCGTCCAAACGATAACTCAAAAAATTTATTGAGCTAAGTTCGCCAAAATTTTCACTTGCCAGAACCCTATTTAAATTGGATATGATAGGGATACTGGTTCGGGTGGCTGCCATACCACTTTAAAATTTATTTGACTATAACTTAGAAACTTTGAGAGCTTTGGTATTGAGATTTCATACAACTGAATATATTAGTAGGGCTAATATGTTTGATAAAAGTAATTGTAATTGCTTGCCCCACACAACTTCAAAATCTTTGTTTAGCTATATCTCAGAAACTATAAAAGCTGTAGTAAGTATTGAAATTTATGTTAGTAGGGTCAATGTGTTGAAATTGCTTGGGCCTTCCTGGTAGCTGCCATATAACTTCAATAGTAGTTGGGTCATATCTTAGAAAATATTGAAAACGCAGTACTGAAGTTTTGCATAAATTAATAAGATAATATGGCAACTAAAGGTCAGTCTGTCCCATAGTTAGCTAGGACATATATATTCACATATACAACAAATACGTACGGGTGTCACAGAGTTGATACAGTCAACTCTATTTTTTCTTGTTTTAGATAAAACTCGTCAATTAGCCCCATACAATTTTTTGCTGCAAATTGATCAACCCTAATTCACTACTTTAGGTAAACTCGTCCGTTAAAAATTTGTAAAGCATTTCATAACAATTTTGTTATACTCGATTTATTTTATTTTTATAATCGAGTTTAAAACTTTATGATTATTATCTTATAATTATTATTCAATTTCAAACTTAAATTCCTACTTAAAATCTTACAATATTTTTTTTAGTGCATCAGCTTATTCTTGTTCTCAATTTTGTCAAATGTGTTGTCTGACTGGTTAATATTATAGCGGTTCAAAAGAAAATGCGGGAAAACTCTAAAATTTATTTAATTAAATTATAGTTAAACTTTCGACTTGGAATTTGACTTTTTGATACACATTATGTTGCTCAGAAAACTTTCATTGATTAGAACTAAAAAATTATTTGGTTTCAGTATTCTTTTATAGAAAATTTTAAATGAAAATAGACAAAATCTTCATTTTAATGAACTAGGAAGAAATAATAGAATGTACTTTAAAAAGTAGAAAATAATTTTGGCAATGCTTAGCAAAGGATTTTTATTTTAAAATTTTAAATAAATCACTGGTTGCATAGGGTTAAGATTAATAAGAATTAAAGTAGGTAAGAATATGTTTTAATGCCTTGTTTAAGAATATGATTTAAGCAATTAAATCATATGCTTTCAGTAATTAAATACCAGAACAAAATATGCCACGTCTTTATGAAATTATGCATTACCAACTGATTTATCAAAGTTATTATTATTTGACCTTGCGTAACTCCGTAAATTTCTAAATATAATTCTATTTTGAAAGGTATTAATTATACACTCAAAATAAAAAGTATGTAATTTTTGAAGGAACGCTACCAGTTAAAATATACTCCGTTGATTTTCTTAAGAAAAAACGTTCCATTAAAAAAATTTAGTTGAATCTGGTGAAAACAATGTAAGTTTCACTCCTTTAAATACGTCCGTTGCAAAGCATATATCAACCAAAAACGGCAAAATTTGATTTTTGACTGTCATTTTCGTTTATTTTAACAAAATCAAAGGAAGAAATCCTTTAACACTTTTAAAATTTAACAAAATTAAAGATGCTTACTTTGTCTGTTGCAAAATTGAATTCTAATAAAGGAAAAAATTTGTACAAATAGTAGAAAAAAACTGTTTTGGAATTTTTTAATATTTTTATTAAATACTCAACCAAATGGTTCATTTTTTATTTCTTTTAACATAAAATATATTCACATTATCTTTAAATAGTAACTATAATCTATAATGAAATATTATTTTTCAGTAAACTAGTTACAAAATTAAGATTCAAAAGCACTAACAAATAAATATTTTAAAAAAGGAACTTTTTTAAATAAGCAAGAACAAAAGTTTTCAAATGTGTACCAAGAACTTAATTGGTTTTGATGGATTTTTTATGGATACATTATTTGGATTTTTTTATCCCGTTCCAAATTTATTTCGAAAAGCAAAGTTTGTATAAAAATCCAAACATTTTCACATTCTTTTGGATATTGAATGTTAAATACGTGAAAAGATTTGAAAAGAGTATTAAACGCTTTAATAAAGCTGTTAAATTCATACGCTATGTTATCAATATATGAATAATATTTATTCTTATAGAGCTTTTTATAACTGTCGGTTTCAGCACATAATGCAACAAATAAATTAAATATGATTGTTTAATTGCTGTAATAAGACAAAAAATTATATTTTAAAATTACTTATTTAACAAATGTATAATAATTGTACGCATACTAACATTTTTCTTTTCACGAATTTTATTCATCACAAATTCCAAGTTCTCTAAAATTGCAGTATTTTTTTCAAATTCACTTTTATATTTGAGAGGAATATAATTTTTAAAACTTTCCCAATTCAAATAAAACTTTTTTTCAGCTTCTGCATAAGGTACTTTTACTCGCAAATCAAAAATTATACATTGTTAATTACCAGTTTATATCCTTCAGGAAGTTTTAATGCTGGCCACTGATTTAAAATATTACTAATATTTGAGTCTTCGATGTATTTCATAAAATCCTTCTTCCTATATAAAGTAGTAAGCTTCCATTTATGAATAATCGAATCTTTTTTTTCTAAATTATATTTCAACCAACTTTTAATTTCTTCGGCTTCCATATCTACAATAAGAAATTATTAACATAATTTTAACAAGCGAATTTTAAAAAGTGAAAGAAAATATTGTACGACTTTCTGTTTTTTCTTTTGTAACACAGGTTATTAGGCTTTCGTCCTGATTTTCTAAAGGCTCATACAATTTTCTTTTTACATTGTATAATTTATTATAAAGCTTTCCAGATCCTTATTTTCCTTTCTCTTTAAAATATCATGCTTGCTAAAACAAAGCAAAAGTGTTGTTATAAATACAAAAAATGTTTTTAAATCTTCAGCATTTTTAGCCAATACCTCGCTTTCACCAGGAAAATTTTCTTCTATTTGTTGTGCTATATCTGATAATACACCGGGACGTAGCAAAGATAGTTGGTTTTTCTTCTCAAAATGATCTATTATTGCTCTGGAAATAGAATTTCCGTTGCATTCAGTTAAAAGATCAGTTTTTGCTTTAGTTTTGATTGTTTCAAAATCCGGAATCATTTCACATAAAACCTAAAATTATAAACAAAACATTAGAAAAAAAATATTACAATTGTAACTTAAAATAAGTACATATTATGAATATTTCAAAGAAACTATAAACTTCTTACGTATTGTTTAGATAACGAAGGTTGTTTTGACGTTTTAGTGAAATCAACACTTAAAGTAGAGGTTATATCATTCAAAATTGATGAAGTCACTGATTTTGTGGAAGCGGAGGATATGGCACATACTTTAGTTTGAGTAATACAAATACTACCGCATGCACAATTTGGCATAGAGCTTTTCGTTCCACTCTTGGAGTTTTTGAATAAATTCAATTCTCATACCAAGTTTGTCTTCAGGAATTAAACTTGTTACATCTATTGCTTTTATTTTATATGTATGTCTAGCTTTGACATTTTTTTCTAAAAAAATAAAAAAAAATATTTTTAATCTGTAACAAAACTGATTTTGAAGAAAAAAGTTACCTATACAGAATTTATATACATCAAAAGAAACATCGGGGAAATTTCATTCAAAGTTTTATATAAAATTGTATCCTCAATATGGCTTTCGGTACCTTGAGGAATCGATGAATAGCTTTCTTCTTCTGTGGTCTTTTTGGATTGCATCATTCTAACTAAAACCTTCTGCAAATCATTAAATTGCAAGGAAAGGAATGGGAATATGCTTTTGCCTTTTAATTCAGCTATATTGGTATATTTTTTTTCAAAATAGATGCACTCGCGACAAAATATGTGTACATATAAAACTAGAACACAAAATATACTTTAAACTTAAATTAAACGCAATAGCTACCTAATTTTATATTCAAATTAACTTTTTATTAAATTTAAAACTTTTCAACCAATTCTTCGTAACTTAAACTTTAATCCGGTTTTTTCTTACCAAAAACTAAGAATACCGGTTTTAACTTTTCACGAATTGCAATAAAAAATATTTTACAAGAAACAGTATTTGAAATGTCATTCAAAGTTATTTGTTTTACTGAATTATTTTTACATAAAGAGAATAGTTCGTTAAATTTAACGAAACCTTTTTCCTTTAATACTTATCGCAAAAACGGTGAAATCTTGATAAGACAACAAAATTTCTAGTCAAAACAATATAATAAATTCTTTAAAATATAACGGTTTCTCGGATCACGCGATATTTATGTATTTTTTATTTTTTTTTAGTTTCATATGCATTGTCGCAATATGTAACTTAATGTACTTAAGAGTAATAAGAAAAGTGGAACACAAAATAAACCGAAAATAAACATTATTAAATTGTTAATTTATTTATTCATTGCCACTAAAATGATCATAAAAATACTGACAACTCTTAAAAATAACTTCTTATTGTTAGAACTGATTAGCACTTTAATTAAAGGGCAATATTAACAATAAGTATGTAGTTATAATACAAAATGTAGATAATAATAGTAATACAAAATGCATACTTGGAAACGAAATTTGAATTAGAAGTACATAATATTTTAGAAATCCCGGGTATAAGAGTAATATATTTGAAAATTATTGGATTTGCTAGCAATGTTGAACAGTTTAAATTTTGTTTTCCCTAAAAATATTTTGCTAACATTTGTATGCCTTTCTTTATTCAAGATATAATCTTTATTTGTACTTTGGTTTTTATGTTATTTGTTTTTCGGATTACTTATTTCAGTTTTCAAATCAGCACTTATAAGTAAAAAGAGTTTGGCAAAATCTTATTTTTAAATTCTGTCTTAAATTTTAGAGATTAATTAATTTAACATCATGGGCAAAGTTGATGTGCTATTCTACATGAATATATGAAAGATAGTAGGAAAGATTACATTTTGATTTTTCTCAGATATATGTACATTCTAGCGCAAATTATGAATTTCTATAAGTACTAAATCAAATTATTTTATATGTAATTTCAAATAAAATGTTCTACTGGTTGAATTCTCTAACAGAAAAATAAAATTTGGCATTATATAAGAACCGAGTTACATAAATTTTTATTTTAAGATTCTTCTTGTCGCAATTTACAATTTATGTAATTATTTAGTAATTTGTACAAATAGAAATCTATGGATAGAAATAGTTTGTACAAATTATAGAAATCCATTAGTTTTTATTTATAAATGAATTTTACAATGCGTAAAACACAACATATGAACATAACCAACTAATTTTAATTTAATATAATAACCCAAATCAATCAGAGAACGAAAAAAATTATTACTAAGCATTATTACAATTATTACAATTATTACTTAAGCATTTTAAAGCTAATAAAATATTTCGTTAGAAATAGAAGGTTTTTACTTAATCTAAGGAAGAAGCTTCATTAACAGCTTTCTATTATAAATTATGCCAATTGTTACTTATTATTATCAAAAATAACACTGGAACTACCAACATTTTATGTATACCTAGTTGTACCAAACCGTTAATTTGACGGATATTGAAATTAATAAAAGAATTGTGAATAAATAAACTTCTATTTTATTGTAATTTAAAATAAAAAAGGTACAAATTCAGTTATATAATATATAGTAAATAAATAAAAAGGATTTATGTAGCACATTTCTTACAAATAATTACAAATAATTTCTTTACATAATTGGCATAAAAATTGTTTTCTCGTTATATTTTCGCCAGTAATATCCTTATATAAGCTCCAGGCGTTTATTCCTGCCAAATCTAAAATACTATAGACGACTTGCAATGGCCATCTACGGGAACTTGCTTTTACACTGTACTTCCGAGCCATTTGGTGAACAACATCTACTCCGAACTTAGTTTTGCTATAGAATTCCACAGTTTCTGGTAAAAGTTTTTAATTTTTGGCTTTGATTTGTAAATAGTGAGAACTATATTATCAGACTTTAATAGTATTGTTTCATACCGAGCCATGTTGTCTTTTTTTACTTTTGCTATTTGTGGTAATTCTTTTTTATTACTTCGCAGATTTCCAACTAATGTTGTTTTTTAGATAAAAGTTTTTTTGTCATTGGAATACTGGTAAAAAAATTGTCAGTAGTTATACTTCTTCCGCAACGTAAATAAGGTTCAACAAGCTTCAGAACCACATATTCATGTATAGGTGTTGATGATATTCGTAATTCTAGGTATGGAAAACCATTTAGTGTATATCTATTTTCAGCATCGGTTACCAACCAAAACTTTATCCCAAATTTAGAAGGTTTATTTGGCATGTATTGCGTAAACCTACATCTTACCTTGGATAAAAAGTTGCTAATCTAGAGTAAGAAAAGAACCCGGTTTGTAGCAGTTTTGACTATTATTGATAAATGCATTCTATGTTTCGGAAACTAGTTCAAATTTATCTACTTGTAAACGATTACTTCTTTCATTTTTTATCAAATCGAATGAAACGCAAAATTTCCCTGGACCTGTTTCTACTCATTGTACTTTCGAACAAAGGAGGTCCCCATTTTTTTTACCACAAATATGATATTTTCATATTTTTTTGATTATACAACTAAAACGCATCAACTAAATAAATATATTACCTAACAGTATTTTATTCTATATTTATGGCGATTTCCCGGAATATTTATGGGGATTTCCCGGAATATATAAATAAAATATTTATTCAATGAGAAGTTTTACTTTTTTTCATTCAAGCAACTGCAAATTTGGCCAGTTTTTATAAATATAACAACAAAATTATTCATTCCGTCATTTTGACGGGTTGGTATGTATAAGTATACATAAGGCGTTTCCTCAGAATTAACGGTTTTATAAACAAGAGGATAGTTAACATTTGAGTACCTTAGTTTCATATTAAAAGTCATTATCAATTTAAAAAAAAATATTTACATAATAACAATAAAATTTATGTGTAAAATATTAAATTCCGTCATTTTGACGGATTGGTAGTTTTAGTGATAATTAAATCTTTTTTGTTAGATGCAATTTTCTTGTTAATTAAAATTACTAACGGTAAGTATAATATTAATTACAAAGGTTTCATGTTCTAGCTAACGTGTTTGAAACTAAAAAGAGATTTCAATATTTGTGGCGCCAATATCATAAGAAATAATCAAAATTAAATAACTAATTTCGTTAAAGCGTAAGTATTTTCGTTTATTTGACTAAAATTATTTCGTTAATAAAATTTTTCAAAGGAATACTTTTTTCAACTTTACGGAATATTCCGTTGGGACCCTACTCGCAAAACCCTATCTAATGCCTTTTATCCCAAATCTCTAGCCTTTCTACACTGAAAAAAAAAGTTAATAATATTAATTAAAATGGTGGTAAATTTAATGAAATATACATTATTTTCAGCCGATGAACGCGTTAATTCCGACAATTAATGCAGTTTATACTTTAATAAACTGCGTTCATTAAGTAATTAATAATTCGTTGGCCCAATGAAAAAAATCATAAAAATAAAATTGGCATTTTTGGAAATTAATAAACGAGTTTATAAATGCAATTAACGATTTTAATCAGCGTTTGAAACTTTTCGTTAAATGAGATCTCATTCATAGTTTTTTAAAACATCTCATAAAGAAAAATACTTTATCGTAAAAATATGGATTTCACCGCAAAATAAAAAACAGAAAACACATCATATGATATAGCTTCTCATTTAAAGTAAACATATTTTGTCATATAGACTTCTTACACAAACCAAATATAAACGAAAAACAAAAAGAAGTAATCTGCGAAATTTTTGCAGCGATTTTTTTGTTTTCTTTACATGATTTTTTAAATTATTTTAAAGCGATAAAGCGTTCTCTCATTAGTATACAAAAGAAGAAAATAAAAAGAGTTCTGTTTTGCAACATCGTTTTAATTCGCTTATAAATTTCGCTGTAGAAGTTAAAATGCATAAGAAATATTTTTTTTGATCTAGTGAACATAAAGCTGTTTTTTTTTTTTTTTTAGAGTTTATTTTAGTGGACAAAATCAATATTTTTACAATATAGTATTTCTCTTTATGAGACGTATTTAAAAAATGTAAATGAGATCTCATTTTATAAACTCAGAATTTCACAAGCTGATGAAAGTTTATTAAAAAATCTGATGTGATCAGCACATAACCGTCCGCATTGTGTATTGTCTAGTTAAATGAAAGTGTTACAGAACATTATAAAAATGTCTGTTAAATACTTCTTTCCAATTTTTAGGACATTAGTAAGCTTGTAGTTAACATACTTAGGAAAATGTAAATTTGGCTCTTAGTAGAGTTTCGCTTTGTGCTACCCGAATTCCCTGAAATGCTCGCCAGTTAGTTTCGGTAACAACCAGAACTCAAATATCAAATTTCAAGAAATTCCATCAATTTGTTCTGTGGATATGGTGAAAAATGTAAAATCGGCCCGCAAATCAGTTCTCGAGCCCTGATCTTTCCAATAAAGTTATATGTTCATTGCTTTAATATGAGGAATTCATATATTAAATTTCAATGAAATCGGTTGATTATTTCTCTTTATATACACAAAAGTGTATGTTTGTCCCGTAGTAAACGTCTAGTTGCCGATGCCTGATCTTTCCAAAAAATTTACATGTTCATTGTTTTAATACGGGGAATTCATATATTAAATTTCAATGAAATCGGTTGATTATTTCTCTTTATATACACAAAAATGTATATTTGGCCTGTAGTAAACGCCCAGTTGCTGATGCCTGATTTCTTCCAAAAGTTACGAATTTTTGCGTATGATCGAGCAGAGCTTATATATAAAATTTCAAGTAAATCGGTTGAATATTTTCTTCAAAATGTTCAAAAATGTAAAACAGGCCCGCTAAAAAGTGCAGTTCCCGAGGCCTGATATATACCAAAAGTTGATCGATCCGTGCCATGGTGGAAACAAACTTACATATAAAATTTCATCAAAATCGGTTCAGCCGAACTTGAGTTACACGCGTTCACACACAGACCGACAGACGGACAGACCGACAGACCGGCAGACCGACAGACCGACAGGTTGCTAAAAATAGTTTATTTACACTTCCCTACTATGGAGAAGTACGTTCCCACCGAAAACTCGATATGCAAAATTTGTTGCCATCACATAACCTACCTATTGTTTGCACAATACGGTCGGTAAAAATAGGTATCCATATTTTTAAAATAATGAATATTGGATATTTAAGCTGTAAGCTGTTTTGAAAAACTAAGTTTTAAGCTGTATTAAAATTAATTAAATAATAAGGGTTGAATATGGCATTTCAGTAAATAGAACATAGAACTTATGGATTTTAAGTTTTGTTTTGTATTTTTTCTTTTTTTTTTAAATAAAAAATATGAGTACTCAAAAATATTTATTTTTTTTAAGAAATAAAAAATTAAATATATTGTTTGAAAATGTTTTTACTTTCAAAAAAAAAAAAAATAGGAAATGAAAAAATTTTTAAATATTAATTTTTAAAAAATAAAAAAAAAAATGTTTCGAACATATGTATATAATATACGTATTAGTAATAAAAAATTAAAACCTTTTTTAAATTGAAAATTTCGTATCGGATCATATTTTACTGATTGACTTTCTGACTCTCTTTCTTTTGCATTTTATAAAAAAATTTTTGCAATGGTATCACGCCAACTGAATGAAACATTAAAATCTCTCTTATAATTTCGTCTCAAAATAATAAATACTATTGAAAACAAAAAAAAGAATAAACTTTGGTAATTAGACTACTTATTTCAAAATAAAAAAAATATAAGAAATTTTGCATGAGAAGAAATGAGAAATAAGCAAATTCTTTTTCTCTTTTCACGAGATTTTTTTCTTCTTTTCAATTTTACTTCCCCTACTGTAACAACAATATCAAGTGAGAAAAATGATATATTTTTAACACGGAATACTATTTAAATGGTAAAAAGCTCTTAAAAAATAGAATAAAAAACAATCAAACTGTTTTTCGCTGCGGCTGTATAGTCGCTTCATTATTTTATTTGTGTATTTAATGTCTTTATATCTAACAAGTCCCAATACTCAGAGGGAAACTTGAAAGCACGACCTTATTTTATAGGGGTTTTTTTAAATCGAAGTGGCTATTTTTTGGGAAGAAATATTAAAATAAATTCACACTTATCATAAAGCAGGTAAAATTTAGAAAATATATTTGAAAAATCAAAAAAATATATTAATATTTTCATTGATAATTATTTTAAAATTTTAAAAAAAGCGGAAAAACAACAAGCACAACCTTCGCCTTCAACGTTTTATATGTTACTGAAAGCATTTCATTGTTTTTAATTGAACAGCCTTTTTTTTAATAGGATAAGCTAACTCAAGATATTGGAAGTAACTGTATTGTCAAGTTGAAAGTATAATTAATGAAAGATAATTATTAAATATTGATATGAATACATAGTAAAGAAAAAATTTGAAGAGGGAATTAGAAAATAATATCGAAAATACAATCAAATACTATTTGTTAAATACAAATTTTATATAAACTTCAAAATTTTACCTCTATTTTTATTTGAAAAAATATTAAAAACTTACTATCATTTATATCAATTACCTAAGAAAAAAAAATATTTAAAATGTTTGGAAAAAACAATCATATATTTTTATGACCGGATTTGAATATTTTTTTATTTTTGAAATAAATGGTATTTTACCAAATGACTCAAAAATTCCGACTGTAAAATAACAGGTATTTTAAAATTTTTGTTCTTTATGTAATATTCTTTCCGTTTAGAATTAAGATAAGTCATACATACACATGCAGGGACATTTTATAAATAGATTACTCTTGTTTACCTGCTAATAAAATATGAAAAAAGAGCACAGCAAAATTTTTGAAGCACTCAATATAACATGTTTGAAATAGTTTTAAAATAATTATTTAAAAAAAATTTATTGGAAGTAGGTACATACATATTTATTTTTAATAACTTAAAAACTAACAGAAATTATTTGAAACAATTTTATAAGTAACGTATAAATAACCGAAATGAGATAATTAAAATTGTTGAAATGTGTCAACCTATATTACTTTTAAAATTTTAATCAGTTTATCTGCATTACAATATTATTTTTTCAGTTATTAGTTAATTCATTATTGTCACATACCCAAGATGAATAAGTATATAAGCTTATATTAATATACTTATATAAACATATATTCATATATTTATATAAACATATGCATGTGTGTATTGTATGTATTTATATACAAATGAAAACATATGCATAAAATACAACTCACGCAGCTTATACAGATTACTTATTGAGTAAATTATATAAGTAACTTAAAGAAATGGAACATATTTTATAAATGAATTTTCAAATTTACAATTTTAATAAAATAGCAATTCAGTTTTAAAATCCAAAATCAAATTTGAAATACACATACAGATATGTATGCATACTTACAAGACACATAAACTTAATGAAATCATTTAAGAATTTAAAAGTGCAGAATATGTAAATATACATTAAATTGCCAATTAAAACTATTTTATTTATTAACTAGTTATTTTTGTTGAGTTTATTACGAATCCTTTTAACCAAAACAATATATATACTATAAAAATATAATATTGGAATTTAAAAAGTTGTAATTTAATTTGAAAATTTTGAATTTTAAATTTGACATTTTAAATTTTTACATATGTATCTTCTAGCTCTTACATTAAAATTTGGTTTCTCGAAAATTAATTTTTATTTTTAATATTATTGCAGAATATTCTAAGTTTAATAAATAAAATATCTTAAAAGTAATGTCAGTATCTCTAACAAAATTTTTCAAATAATATTCTATGTCATCGAAATATACAAAAATTTCTCGGAGAGACATAACGTTTTCACCAATTCCAATTATGAAAAGTTGAACATTCAAAGACTTTTCTTTTAAGAAGGGAAGTTTGTCCTCTACTTCACCAACGGATTTTCCAATAAATAGAAAAGCATTTTAAAAAATCTTTTGTAGTATATTTTGTTTTTACTTTTTTTCCGGACTGGCTTAAGTTAACATTTCCCTTAATTGGGATTAAATAAGCATGAAGACACCATAATAACGCAGCACTTTTACTGTCTAAAAAATTAAAAAAAAATTGTTAGTTACAAGCACATCTAAGAAATGATAATATACAAATGCTAAAATTAAACAATTTTGAGAAATGTGAATATTTTCATATACAAAATATGTGTATATAATTAGTTATAAATTATATACAGTTATATACAATTATAATATTATATATTTATACAGAATAATATACACATTGTGCATAATACTTTGCATATGTAACATTAACCTATTTGTACATGAAATGTGCATAAAAAAATATCAATCCGTCAAAGTTTATATCTAATTATATTCACCTCACTTTCCTTTAAACAATTAGTCCTTTTTTCTGCTCCTGTTGAACGTCTCCATTTTTTCAAGTTATGTTCGAATAAAACTTGAATAATTACAATTGGATAATCTTTCATCAGGTTTCAAGGTGATATAATTTAATTGCTTTTAAAACATCGATATAAGTTTTTGTTCTAAAAGTATATATGTGACATTATATGATTATTATTTAATGTTACTTAATATAAAATTAAAGAGAAAATTTTAAAAACTAAATTAAAAAAATAAATTACTTATAATATTATCTTCCGGTTTCCCTCTTTCTTGTCTCCTTCCTTGTCGCCAGTCCTTGATTCTGGGTTCCTTTGATGGCACGTCTACAAGAACATAAGCGATTTTTGCAATGCTATCAGTTGCTGAAGATGATATCTGTTTGTTGACAGTAATGGAATCCGTAACTTTTATTTAAGAGTCTTTGTCCATTTTAGTTTTGACTTTAATCAATAAATATGCTAAAATAAGAAATCAATCAATTAAGTTTTTACAATACTGCAGGATTATGAAAATCTTTTTATTCGTTATATAAGTTATATACATAACGAATGTATAATCATACTTGTAGTTTTTACTTTTTGTTTTTAAATATAAGGTGAGTAAACTGAAAGCAAACTGCATAGTTTAATTTCTTAAATTTACATAATAATATTCTTTGATACGAAGCACACTCTTCCAGTCACATATTTTCATTGAATTCAAAGGCGGTCCAACTAGTTCTTCAACAGATATAGTTAAACATTCTCCAAGTATTTTATCTAAAATACTATAAGCTAACACATTTGGCATATACTCAACAGCAATAAGTTTTTGACAAAATAACAACACCGAAACTAAATTTTACAACATAAAACCGAATTTATAATTAATTCCATCATATGTAACGACACGAAAGCATTTCATATCTTCTACAGGTACTTTAAAAATGTTGCTGATTATGTTGCAGTAACTGCTTGAATATTCCTTAACTTCATAATAACAAAAATTGCTCGAATTCTATTCAGGCTGTGATAAAAAAAGAGTTTTCTAAGTTAAGTGATACTTTTTTGCCAATGTTACACATATATTTTTCCTTGAGGTGATTGCATGACGGTAAATTTTAAAAGAATTTATGTTTTGCTTCATATTTAAAATACCAAAAGTTTCTAAGTGGTCCTGATTTTTTAAAAATGATTGGATAATGCGTCAACATATGATGCTTTAATTTAAGAGTGATCCCATTAACAAATTTAGTGATATTTTGCTGATAATTTCTGTTTATATGTCGTTTAAAACTATATCTAAACCTTGAAAAGCTTGAAAGGAATAACCTTCCATTCATCTATAACGTGAATAAGAATTTTAGTTGAAGAACAAATATATCTTGTTATATTTGAAACAAGTCATTGTTATAAAAATTACTGGTAAATTATTATTTAATCGAAAAAAAAATTATTTGTAAACGAGATAAAATTTATTAGCAAAAGAAATACATATAATATCAAATATAATTTTTTCTAGAAAACTGTACTTACCAGAGAAGTTTCCAGAGTTTAACCAGGGTTAATTTAAAAATTTTCTTTATTAAACTTATTGTTTTACGAAACTAAATAAAAATTTTAATTATACTTCTTAAAAATGAATTATATCTCTAATTATTTTATTATTAATTATATTTCAAAACTTCTTATATTGTTATTTGAAACAAAAAAACTTAGATCACTTCACTTACAAACACCACTTTTCAAAGACAAAGTAAAACTAAACCAAATTATTCAAGAAAAGAGACAATTTTGCAACTCCCGTTAGAAATGAATAAACTTTTTCGTAATATTAATAAAAAGAGTTATTAATTAATAAACAATTCATAAATATTACAAATAAATATTTTCACTTGTCACGCTAGAAATTAATAAAACATTTCATAATATTAATAAAATGTTTTATTAATTGATGAATACTTTTATAAATATTATTAAAGTAATTCATACTTTAATAAAAATTTTAATTAATGCTACGAATTTGATTTATACTTTTATATAAAAAACATCACCTGATCACCAGAGAAACGCACTTTTAAAGATATATCTTCATTTCTAATATTTTTGCGTTTACTTGAAATCATGAAAATTTTTTTAATAATTTTTTTACTTAAGTATTATAAAAAAAACAAAAATAGTTCAAAAAGTTCAAAATTTCCGATTCTTTTATTACAATTGTACAAAATATGGGTTTCAAGTTTAGTTCTGGTTAATTTTTTGTATACTCGTATATGTAAGTATATGGGAATAAATTTTACAATACTTTAAAGGGGAATTTCAAAATTATATCAAATAATTTTTCATATAAAATTTCCCTTTTACTTAATGGAGAGATTTCAATTTGAAACTACGAGTAGAATTTTATACTGATTGTAATTGTTATTGAAAAGTTAGAATTTGGAAATATATACTCTGATAATAATATCATATGTACTAGACACCTTAATAGCGATTAGAATACCTAAGTAATTCTTCTAACTTTCTAATAATGTACTTTTATAAGAACAATTTGTGGTTAAAATTTATTTCCTTAAACATTATAAGCTTATAATGTACGAAACTTTTTTAAAGAACAATAATAGAATTATTTTCAAATAACTTCTTTACTTGTAATACAGTGATAATGATTAACACGACTATCAAATTAATTTTGCAATAGACAGCTGTATAAATTATTATACTTATATTAACAAATTTTTCACTAAATTTGATTGGCAATAAGATTTTAAAAAAACATAAATAAGATGTTTTCTGCTCTTAACTATATTTAGACAATTATTGCCTTTGCACATAACTACTATTTGCTACACGTTTCAACTTAGGTGATATATAAATTCGCAATAACTTCGGCTATAATAATCGTAGCATAACCATATTTTGTGAGAATACAGAACGAGAAATGAAAAATTGAATTATATGCATAACTCATTTTTGTTTTATTTCGAGTTAGGGGGTTTGTGTTTGAAGCAATAAATTTTACATTCACATTTGAATGTACGTATCTAGAATTAACGTTTAGTTAATTATGAAAAATTATTCGTCACACTCGAATAAAAACTGTCAAATATGTTCATGTTCATTCACATACATTAAATCCATTATATAAATTATACAAGATACATTAAATCTATATATATAAATTGTAAAAAACTGGCCCAATGATAACTGCACTTCCTTTGAAAGCCTTTTAAGCAAAGTAAGAGAAACGCAATGAACTCAATGAAAACTTTATTCGAGTGGTTTGACAACAAATTTAAAATTAAAAAACCTAATTTTTTTTTTTAATTTTAAATTTTTATTTGTTTAATTAAAGTTTTAAATATTATTATTTAAACGTACTTGCATTGATAAATTAATTTAATACTATATATATCTATATTTATATAAATATGTATATTTATATATATATATATATATATATATATACATATATATGTATATTTTTTACATTATATATCTACATTACATATATCATGTATAAAACATAAATATATACACATAATTATATTTATATCAGACATTTGTCAAAATCAGTTTAACTGCATTACAGTATTATTTTTTCAGTTATTAGTTAATTCGTTTTTGTCACATACCCAAGATGAATAAGTATATATACAAATTAGTATATAAGCATATATAAATATACTTATATATACATATATTCATATATTTATATAAGCATATGCGTGTATGCTTATATAAATACAACTCACGCAGCTTATACAGATTACTTATTGAGTAAAGTAAATGCATATCTAACTTAAAGAAATGGAACATATTTTATAAATTAATTTTCAAATTTACAATTTTAATAAAATAGCAATTCAGTTTGTAAATTCAAAATTAAATTTGAAATACACATACAGATATTTATGCATACTTACAAGACATATAAACTTAATGAAATCATTTAAGAATTTAAAAGTGCGGAATATGTAAATGTACATATAATTGCCAATTAAAATTATTTTATTTACTAACTAGTTATTTTTGTTGAGTTTATTACGAATCATTTTAACCAAAACTATACATATACTATAAAAATATAATATTGGAATTAAATTTAAAAATTATATATTTAAATTTTTACATATGAAAAATTTTTACATATCTTCTAGCTCTTACTGTTTTGACTCTGGCTTAATTTAGCCAGGGTGTTTCTAAGCTTATAATAATTTTTTGAAAATAGGACACGGAAAATTACTTATACAAATAAAATAAAAAAATGAATTATAATTCGACAACTAATTATATTTAATACCACCAATTTTATGTTCGATCGATTCGACAGTGTTTTTGCGAATGAAAAATTTTAGAATTTAAGACATTGCTAATGTTAATTCAAAAAACAGTAAAATTAAGTTTAAGAGAATTTATAATACAGTAAGAAAAAAATGCAAGAGAAAATAAGAAATTCGAAAATTACAAATTTACATACATGTATACACATACAATCTTACATATAAATTTATTAAAATGAGTTAAACAGTATTAGAATATATTAGAAAAAATGTAAAGTTACAATGAACTGTCGAAATCAATCCAAAAAAATTATAACAAAATAATTATTGCTAAATCAAGTATTAACATGCCGGCGCCTTTGAAAGTTCCTGGGAAAGAAACTTTCAATCAGCCAGTGGAAGTGGTGCTAATGTATGTATTTGTCGCCTAAAGATTTTGTTACGGCATTGAACATCGACAACTCGCACATTATTATCAGAGCCAGGATACAACCTTACAATTTTGCCAATTGCCCAATGTTGTGGAGGTAAGTTGTCATCGCCAATCAAAACCAGTGTACCCATTGTTAAATTACTTGCTTGAGAGGACCATTTATTCCTGCGTTGAAGTGTGGTTAGATATTCCTTAGACCAACGAGACCAGAATTTTTGTTGTAGAAATGCAATACGATGAAAACGTTTTAAAGATGTTATGTTGACGTCTTCGTTACGCAATGGTTCTGGTAATGCGTTTAAAGGTCCACCTGGTGAAATCATAACAGGTCCACAAAAATCGACTCCGCTGACCAAAAAAGCTAGATTTAATTCGACTCGGTACTTAGGTAGGTTACCCATAATTTGTTCTGCCAACTTCGGTCTGAATTTGAAACAGCGTATGCATTTTTGAACGATTTTTGACACAATTGCTCGACCATTCGTAATCCAAAATCGCTGACGCAGAGTTGCTAAGAGAGCTTGAGGTCCAGCATGCAGATTTTGAACATGAAAATGCGATATTAAAATTTTCACAAAATGTTCATCATTTGGCAAGAATATTGGGTGTTTGGCTGAGTGGGTAATATTTGCATTGCTAAGTCATCCTCCTACTTTTAAGAGGGTCACAGAATCTTCTTTTTCTAAAAATGGATTAAAGTTTTTTAATATGCTTTTCGAAGGAATTTCTTTATTATTGTGCAAGTTATTTATTTCCGAGGAAAAATGAATATTTTGAATAATTTCAATTATTTTTAAGAGGGCATAATTTCGCTCATTACGAGATAGTACACCAATATTACGAGAAGTTTTTGTACTTTTGCAATTTTTCGAAAATCTGAAAATGTATGCAAAGATGTTTATAATTTTATTATAATTACTAAATTTTGATATGGTATCATGTAGATAATTATCACATTTTTGACTTGTGAATGAGTTGTGTGTAGCTCGCTTTTCTAAAGTTGTAGATTGAACACTTTTAACCTTTTGCATAGGCCAATAATCGTTGGTTTTTCTCAGGAAGTCTGGACCAATGAACCAAGTTGAATTTATTAATTCTGATACATTTGAACCTCTTGACAAAATGTCAGCTGCATTCGCCTTAGTGTTGACATGCAACCATTTATAATTTTCTGTTAATTGTTGGATTTGCGAGACTCTATTGACAACAAAAACAGTCCATGTAGAAGGATGTGCTGAAATCCATGACAACACAATCTCAGAATCAGACCATAAAAATATTTCATTGATTCCAACGCCTATTATTTGATTTACTTTGTTTATTAAATTAGACAAAAGAAGTGCAGCACACAGCTCGAGACGAGGAATCGATTCAGTCTTTATTGGAGCAATTTTTGACTTAGCAGTTAACAAATTTACATGCATTGTACCATCAGGATCAATACATCTAAGATATATACAACACCCATATGCCTTGGAGCTTGCATCGCAAAAACCGTGTAACTCGACTTGTGCGGTTTTGTTGTACTTAACAAAACGAGGTACTGATAGTTGGTCGAGAAGATGCAATCCCTTTCGGAAATTTTCCCATTCGGTGTGCAATTCTATTGGAATAGACTCATCCCAGTCCAATTTTAGAAGCCAAAGTCTTTGCAGAAATATCTTTGATCTGACGACAACAGGATTTATTAGCCCGATGGGATCGAAAAGTCTTGATAAATCAGATAGCACAGAACGTTTGGTAATTTTGGTTTGTCGGAAAAGTTGCGAATCTATGCAAAATCTAAACTGATCTGTCGCTGGTTGCCAGCATATTCCTAATGTTTTTATAATTGATGAACCATTTATAATTAGAAGATTTTCTTTTTCGGATTCAGGAATACTGTCGAGGAAACGCTTGTTGTTTGAGTACCATTTTTTTAGTTGTATATCTGCTGAGGCTAATATAGTTTCAACTTCGCCTTTTATGTTAGACATTTCTTCAAAAGAATCTGCACCACTTATCAAATCATCTACGTACATGTCTTTCAGTATTTTCTGTGTTCCTTTTGGATACATCTCTGCATTAAGAGTTGCCAAATGAACCAAAGATTTAGTAGCTAAATAAGAAGCTGCAGAAGTACCATAAGTAACAGTTTTAAGCTTGAACGTTTGAATTTCTTCTGAAGAGTTATTTCGCCAGAGTATACATTGGTAATATGCGTCACTTTCATCCAGTAAAAACTGCCTATACATCTTGCAAATATCAGCTTTTAAGCCATACTTGTAAAATCGAAATCTGAGTAGAATTGAATATAAGTCTTCTTGAACTGGAGGACCAATCATAAGGATATCATTTAATGAAAGCCCAGATGTTGTAGCACAACTGCCATCACAGGAAGATAGTATTTGACAAGCCTTTCATCATGTTTGGGAACAAGTTCCATGTAATCTAACCTTAAATACTCTTCCAAAAATTTCGAATATTCTTCCTTAAGATTGGAATTTGAGTTTAATCGCCTTTCCAATGACAGAAAACGTTTTTCGGCAATTTGCCTAGATGAACCAAGCTCAGAGAAATGACGTTTGAATGGTAATTTAACTATTATTTTACCAGAGGATGACCTCTGGACAGTAGATTTGAAAAAACGTTCACATGACAATTCTTCCTCAGTTAGCTTGTTTGAATTAGTTTCGACCGACTCAATTTGCCAAAAGTTTTTTACTAACTCGTGTAAATTAGCATCTGTGTTAACTTCATTATTTTCCAAGGTAGCGACCAGTGAATTGCAATTGATTGATTTGGAATTGGTACCATATTTACCCGAAACTATCCAACCAAAGAGTGTTTTTTGCAATAAAGGCATATCAGAGCCCAATTTAATTTGTCCGACGGACATAATATTAAAAAATACTTCAGCGCCAATCAAAATATCAACATTTTGTTGAATAAAAAATTGTGGATCAGCCAATTCAATATTTCTAGGAATATTCCAATCCCCGATGACTATAGGAGAATCAGGCATAATTCCAGCTATGGATGGTAAGATAAACATGTCTAAAGGGGCAGTGAAATCATTTATTCGAGATTTTATAATGGATTGTGTCGAAAATTTAATTTTTACATTAGTGTTGGCAATTCCACTAATGCCAGTATTTATACGTTGTTTCTTTAGTCCAAGATGGTTAGCCAATCGATCGGTGACGAAATTTAGCTGTGAGCCAGAATCCAATAAAGCTCGGACTGGTTGAAACAACCCGTGGTTATTTTTAATATGTACTACAGCCGTTGCTAAAATTACACTAACGTTTTTAACTGGACTAATGGGTAAATTATTTACTGAAGATACTAGTGCATTTGACGGAGATGATGGATTTAAAGTTACAAAAGATGAAGTTGAAGACTGTTGTACAGATCCATTAGCTGTTGATGATGTGTTATTTGGACCAAAACGATGAAGTAATGTGTGATGTGGGGCGGAGCAAATTCTACACATAGAAGAATTGCATCTTTTTACCGAATGCCCTTTATTCAAGCAGTTTATACAAAGCGCTAAGTTTTTTACCTTTTCAAAGCGAGTTATTACGGGTAATTCAGAAAATGTTTTGCATTTGTAAATGGTGTGACTATTATCATTGCAAATAAGACACGACGACGAATTTCGAGCTCCCGATTGTGATACCGAAAGTGCTGTTGAGTTGTGAGAAAACGATTTGTTTCGAAATTTAGCGGACAGCGAAGAAGATTGTTTGACCTCTTTGCACTCAAGGAACTGGCATCTTTTACTTAGAACCTTCGAGCAATCCTGCCAACTCAATAAATTTGAAAAATCGACGGTTTCTTCCCATTTATTTTGTGACTCAGCATCTAATTTACTCATTACGACATAAATAATCATTGAATTCGCAATGTTCTCACCAGAACCAATAAATAGCATCGAGCTTAAAATAGCGTTAACACTGTCAACCATATTCCTAAGATTTGTTGCAGTGGCCCTCGTTATTTTAGGCAACTGAAATAATTCTCCAATTAGTTCTTGAAACATTAACGTTTTGTTGTTAAATCTATCATTTTTGAGAATTTTTGGATAATTTTCATCCGAAATTCGAAATTCACGAACATCATTTTTGGCAATCCCATCCAATGAGCTCACTAAAATATTACACTTCTCGACAATTTCATAGTTTGTGTTGTTGTGTATGCTCTTATTAAAAATACCGATGAAGTTAGGGTATTCAGAATACTTTCCATCGAATCTAGGCAGTTTAATTTTGTGAAGATTGGTTGCTTGAGTTGATTTTAGTATAAAAGATTGATTAAGTTCAGTAGATTGAGAACCCAAGTCTTGTTTTTTATTAGAAATTAATGAAGTGAGTAAAGATTTGGCAGATATGTACACCTCCTCACATTCCGAACGATAGGTTATGTTGGTATTATCATTTGGCATTAAAGTTTCGTAGCTAGTCTGACACGAAAGTAGTTGCTTAAAATAAGATTCTAGAATCCCAAGCCTACATTCTAACTCAGGTAAGCTGAGCGATTCCTTTTTGTTTTCCACTATATTTTTAATGCGAGTTAGTGAGGATTTGGCACTGGCCCTTTGAGTCTTAAGTTTCTCAATGTCAGCCTCTGCCATTTCGTTTAAATTTAAATATCCAATAACAAAAGAAAATTTCAAAAAAAATAAAAATTAAATTTCTCTTTACAATGTTTAGTGGTACCCAATGCACAATATTACGTCTCAAATATATCAATTAAATATTCAATTTCAATTTTGCTCAAAACCTTTATTAAAAAATTCAAAAAAGTAATTCCAAAAAAAAAAAAAATTTTTTTTATTTCACAGAAAAGCAAAAAAAAATTTCAGTTTTTCGCTTTTCGGATATACACCGTAACAATTTCTATTTATCTTCTTTATATGGTAGGTAGGTATTTTGTGTGACGATAATGTAAAGAAAAAAAACCAAAATAAAATTGCTTATGTCATGTATCAAAAAAAATAATTATTGCTTGATATATCTCTTAACTGCTATAAACGAAAATCTTGCGTGAAATAAATCCAATCAACGAAATGTTATTGCTGTTACAACATCAAAAAATATTTATTGCTTGATATATCTCATAACCATGGCTTGATATATTCATTATCTCGATATTTTCATACTTGATAAATAATTACTGCTTGATATATCTCACAACTTCTATAAACGAAAATATTGCGTGAAATAAATCCAATCGACGAAATGTTATTGCTGCTACAACAAATATAATTTGGGAATATATCATGCAACCCTATGTCGTGATATATACAGGCCCTTGCAAGCATTTATTTCCGCAACACAAAAAAATTAAAACTTTTAATAACTAGGTAGGTATAATTATGTGGTATGTACGTAATATTTCAAATGCAATAAGTAGATATCTGTATATTTATGTGGTATGTATGTATGTAACACCTCAAATATTATAAGTAGGTGCGTATATATTTCAATATGTTAAATATTAACAAATTTCGTTGTGTTCAAAAAAAAAATATGTGTATATAATGTAAATGCATGTGATAAATAAGTAATATAGCTACTATGTTGAAGCTTGGAATTTTGTAGTTGATTTTTGATATAAACTAAATATACGTATTAAATTTACGTAGAAGTTGAAAAAATCCAAATTATGTTTTGTTGTGATATGCAAATTTTCTCATTAAATTAAATTAAAATTATCATCAAATTAAGCAAAGATATCACAAATGTAAATATTCTTTAAACACCAAATTCCAAACTCTTCAATGTACATATATATAAATTGAAAATGTTACCGACTTATAAGTTTCTGCATACTGCCGCGATTACTTGCAATTCAGTTAAAGATGTTCCACCTGGTTTCACAGCGCGCCTTGTGTCCTTGTGTATTTTTTTTTTTTTAACAAAATATCTCGGTAGAACCTCCAATGTTTTGACTCTGGCTTAATTTAGCCAGGGTGTTTCTAAGCTTATAATAATTTTTTGAAAATAGGACACGGAAAATTACTTATACAAATAAAATAAAAAAATGAATTATAATTCGACAACTAATTATATTTAATACCACCAATTTTATGTTCGATCGATTCGACAGTGTTTTTGCGAATGAAAAATTTTAGAATTTAAGACATTGCTAATGTTAATTCAAAAAACAGTAAAATGTCAGTATCTGTAACAAAAGTAATGTCAGTATCTCTAACAAAATTTTTGAAATAATATTGTATGTCATCGAAATATACAAAAACTTCTCGGAGAGACGTTTTCACCAAATGCAATTATGAAAGTTTGAACGTTCAATGACTTTTGTTTTAAGAAGAGAAGTTGGTCCTCTACTTCACCAACGGATTTTCCAATAAATAGAAAAGCATCTTCTTTTATAGTATATTTTGTTATTACTTTTTTTCTGGACTGGCTTAAGTTAACATTTCCCTTAATTGGGATTAAATAAGCATGAAGACACCATAATAACGCAGCATTTTTACTGTTTAAAAAATTAAAAAAAAAATATAAATAACAGGCACATCTTAGAAATGATAATATTCAAATGCTAAAATTAAACAATTTTGAGAAACGTGAATGTTTTCATATACAATGCAAAGTATGTGTATATAATTAGTTATAAATTATATACAATAATATTTAACATATATGTAACATTAATCTATTTCTACATGAAATATACATGAAAAAATATCAATCCGTCCAAGTTTATATCTAATTATATTTACCTCACTTTCATTTAAACAATTAGTAATTTTTTCTGCTCCTATTGAACGTCTCCATTCTTTCAAGTTATGTTCGGATAAAACTTGAATGCCAATTGGATAATCTTTTATCAGGTTTCTAGGTGTTATAATTTAATTACTTTTAAAACATCGGTATAAGTTTTTGTTCTAAAAATATATATGCGACATTATATGATTATTATTTAATGTTACTTAATATAAAATAAAAAAGAAAATTTTAAAAACTAAATTAAAAAAATAAATTACTTATAATATTATCTTCCGGTTTCCCTCTTTCTTGTCTCCTTCCTTGTCGCCAGTCCTTGATTCTGGGTTAAATCCTTTGATGGCACGTCTACAAGAATATAAGCAATTTTTGCAATGCTATCAGTTGCTGAAGATGATATCTGTTTGTTGACAGTAATGGAATCCGTAACTTTTATTTAAGAGTCTTTGTCCATTTTAGTTTTGACTTTAATCAATAAATATGCTAAAATAAGAAATCAATCAATTAAGTTTTTACAATACTGCAGGATTATGAAAATCTTTTTATTCGTTATATAAGTTATATACATAACGAATGTATAATCATACTTGTAGTTTTTACTTTTTGTTTTTAAATATAAGGTGAGTAAACTGAAAGTAAACTGCATAGTTTAATTGCTCAAATTTGCATATAAATATTCTTTGATACGAAGCACACTCTTTCAGTCACATACTTTCATTGAATTCAAAGGCGGTCCAACTATTCAACAAATATAGTTAAACATTCTCCAAGTATTTCATCTAAAATACTATAAGCTAACACATTTGGCATATTTTCAACAGCAATAAGTTTTTGACAAAATAACAACACCGACGACTTTTTTAATACAACAACATCTAAAATTAAATAAAATTCATAATCTTTCCTAAATTTTACAACATACAACCCAATTTTATAATTAATTCCATCATATGTAACCACGAAAGCATTTCATATCTTCTGCAGGTACTTTTAAAATGTTGCTGATTATGTTACAGTAATTGCTTGAATATTCCTTAACTTCATGATAACAAAAATTGCTCGAATTCTATTCAGGCTGTAATAAAAAAAGAGTTTGCTAAGTTAAGTTGATACTTTTTTGCCAATGTTACATATATATTTTTCCTTGCGGTGATTGCATGACGGTAAATTTTAAAAGAATGATGTTTTGCTTCATATTTAAAGTACCAAAAGTTTCTAAGTGGTCCTGATTTTTAAAAATGATTGGATAATGCGTCAACATATGATGCTTTAATTTAAGAGTGATCCCATTAACAAATTTAGTGATATTTTGCTGATAATTTCTGTTTATATGTCGTTTAAAACTATATCTAAACCTTGAAAAGCTTGAAAGGAATAACCTTCCATTCATCTATAACGTGAATAAGAATTTTAGTTGAAGAACAAATATATCTTGTTATATTTGAAACAAGTCATTGTTATAAAAAGTACTGGTAAATTATTATTTAATCGAAAAAAAAACTATTTGTAAACGAGATAAAATTTACTAGCAAAAGAAATATAATATCAAATATAATTTTTTCTAGAAAACTGTACTTACCAGAGAAGTTTCCAGAGTTGAACCAGGGGTAATTTAAAAATTTTCTTTATTAAACTTATTGTTTTACGAAACTAAATAAAAATTTAAATTATACTTCTTAAAAACAAATTACATCTGTAATTATTTAATTATTAATATTTCAAAACTTCTTATATTGTTATTTGAAACAAAAAAAGTTAGATCACTTCACTTACAAACACCACTTTTCAAAGACAAAGTAAAACTAAACCAAATTATTCAAGAAAAAAGACAATTTTGCGACTCCCGTTAGAAGTGGATAAACTTTTTCGTAATATTAATAAAAAGAGTTATTAATTAATAAACAATTCATAAATATTACAAATAAAAAATATTTTCACTTGTCCCGCTAGAAATTAATAAAACATTTCATAATATTAATAAAAACTTTTATTAATTGATGAATAGTTTTATAAATATTACTAAAGTAATTCATACTTTAATAAAAATTTTAATTAATGTTACGAATTTGATTTATACTTTTATATAAAAAACATCACCTGATCACCAGAGAGACGCCACTTTTTAAGATATATCTTTGTTTCTAATATTTTTGTGTTTACTTGAAATCTTGAAAATTTTTTAAGTAATTTTTTTACTTATGTTATTATAAAAAAAAAATAGAAATAGCTTTAACCAATTTTTGAATTAATTAGCAAAAGTTCATAATTTCCAATTCTGTTATTACAATTGTACAAAATATGGGTTTCAAGTTTAGTTCTGATTAATTTTTTGTATATATATGGGAATAAACTTTACAATGCTTTAAAGGGGAATTTCAAAATTATTTCAAATAATTTTTCATATAAAATTTCCCTTTTACTTAATGGAAAGATTTCAATTTAAAACTGCGAGTAGAATTTTGTACTGATTGAAATTGTTATTGCAAAGTTAGAATTTGGAAATATATGTTCTGATAATAATATCATATGTACTACACGCTTGAATAGCGATTAGAATACCAAGTAATTCTTTTTAACTTTTTAGTAATGTACTTTTATAAGAAAAATTTGTGTTTAAAATTTATTTCCTTAAACATTATAAGCTTATAATGTACAAATATTTTTTAAAGAACAATAATATAATTATTTTCAAATAAGTTCTTTACTTGTAATACAGTGATAATGATTAACGCACGACAATCAAATTAATTTTGCAATAATAGTCTAACTCGACAGCTGTGTTAATTCTTATATATTAATGGATTCGTCTCTAATTTTGATTGCTAATAAGATGTCAAAAAACATAAATAAGATGTTTTCTGCTCTTAACTATATTAAGACAATTATTGCCTTTCCACAAAACTACTGTTTGTTACACATTTCGACTTAGGTGATATATTATATCGCAATAACTTCGGCTATAATAATCGTAGCATAACCATATTTTGTGCGAATACAGAAAGGGAAATGAAAAATTGAATGATATACATAACTCACTTTTGTTTTATTTCGAGTTAGGTGGTTTGTGTTTGAAGCAGTAAATTTTACATTTACATTTGAATGTACGTATCTAGAATTATCGTTTAGTTAATTATAAAAAATTATTCAGAACACTCGAATAAAAACTGTCAAATATGTTCATGTTCATTCACACGTTCAGACATGTTCATGAATGAAGAATTGATATATTACATTTATGTATAAACCTGTCCAATAATAGCTGCACTTCCTTTTTTAAAACTTTTTTCAAAGTAACTTAAGCAAGCTGTCGGTTTTAACTTTGTACATTCAGTTTACTTCCATAAGAAACAGCGGAATTGATTTCAGCTCTCAGAGCTTTTAGAGTAAATTAGTAGGCAATGATTAGGACATTATCTTAACTCTCGTTAGCTTTACAATAACCAACGAGAAAAAAAAACATCATTATGATTTTTTTGGCAATTTTGTGGTAGTTAGTTTTGTTTTTGTCGGAAAACGTATTAATCGGTTTATAAAATTATGTATACTTTCATTAATATTATTAATCCGTTTTAGGTTAAATTTTAAGAAAAAATAATAATATTAATGAACAAATTAATTAATAATATTAAAAATATTGGCCAAATATTTATTAACGTGATTAATTATCTCAATGAACTATTTGTTAAAGGTTTTTTAATCAAATTTTTTTAATAAACAGATTTTAATAATATTGATGAAAAATTAATTGTGCCAATGTACAAATTTTTAATTAACGCAGTTAATAAATACTATGTACTTTTTTTTTTCAGTGCAGGTATGAAAGTGTTTCAGATATTATTTTCGAAAATGTAAATTTTTATGTATGAATTTATTAATGAGTAAAATAATAAATATGTTTGTGTATAGAAATATAGAAATTTATCTTTAAAATAAAACCTTTTAAAAATTAACTTGAAAAAAAAAGGACGTCTTTGTATGCACCTTTATTAAACATTCAATTTCACCTGTGTAATTATGAGTACTTGGACTCTCCTTATCAAAACATAGAGTCGCCTGAAAGAATTATTCTATTTTCTTCGTGTTTTAGAAACAAGAAGAATTAATTGTGGACAGGAAGATGCTCCGCAGGTTTTGCTATTATGATTTTCTAAAACCGCTGTAAGAAATTTCGAAAAGTTCTTATTTTCTCCATATATTTCCTCATATATACAAATAAACCTTTATTAGTTCAGAACAAAAAAAAAGAGCTTTAGTTAAATTTAAAGTTTATTCGTTGTAACGAAAATAAAGGGCGATAATTAATTTTCAAAAATGCAATAAAGCAAATAAAAGCTTTCTAATTTTACTCTGCTGCTAATTCGCAAACGTAGTATTTTGTTATTCTCTAAAGTTTATGCAACAAAACAAAAAATATGATTTCGTTTATGAGAAAACGACTTAAAAACGTAAAATTTTTCTACTTTTTTTAATAAATTATACTCCTCTCCATTAATAGCCAAATAATGGCTTTTAGAGCCAACTTTACCTTCTATATCTCAGAAAGAGCTTCATTATGAACCTATAGACTCAGTCATATTTGCCTGATGATTAACTTTTCTATTTTCTAAAGGTTAGTGTCCTCAAAAATCTAGGGTATTTCTGAATAACATTATATTTTTGAATATCATGTTATTCAGAAATACATGTTATTCAATGTTTGTCAATATTCAAAAATGTTGAAAATAGTAACGGTGTCGGTTAAATTTACAACTTTAAAAGAGTTATCAATTACTCATTAGAATCTTTTCCGAAAAGTTCAATAGATATCAAGTTCCAATATATGTACTCATAAATTGGTTTTATCATTTGAAAACACTTAAAAATTATAACGGAAGAAATATGCATAGAGTTTTTTATACCTTGCACTAGTCATGGGCAATGCACTAGTCATGGGCCAGAACGAACTATTTTCTTTCACTGACTGATTATAAGGACTCGTTCAATCGCTCATTTCGTTCATTTGTCTTCTGTACATATAATTACATGTTTTTTGGTTATAATTATATGGATATACGTATTTATGGTAAATTTTGAAGAAAAGAATATGTAATGGGTTTTGCAAATTAGCAATAAGTTTAGAACCACAAAATGTCTACTTATATAAACCAAAAAGTTTAAAACGTAGTTTTAAAACTTTTACTTGAAAACTTTTACTTAAAAAATTACAAAACATTATAAATAATTTCTTAAATTTCAAAAAATAACAATTTTAAACCATTTAAGCTTAAATTTATTATTTATAAGAAATTTATAGAATAAAAATAATTGTAATTATCTTTATTTTTAATCCTCGAAAAAAACTGAATTTCTTTTCTAATTTTTTTAAACTTTTGTTTAATTTTCTTTAACCTTTTATCCTTAATGGGTTAGAATGTGAACTTATAATGATTAATTTTTTTTTAGTTTTTTCTTTTATTTAAAATATTTAGTAAAAAAGCGATCATAATTATTATCATTTTTTAAATATTTTTTGCATAAAATTGAAGGGTAGCCCAGTTTAATACATCCTATTTTTTTATTTCACCCAGCTTTCAATTTGAATCAACTAGTCCAATCTTTCAATTTTCTTATTTAGGTAGATTTTTGATTTGGGCACTTTTATTTGTATAAAATAAAATTTCAATTACGTTCGTTTTTATTTGTATTGAATTTAGTATATTGTTCAATTTTACTTGTATTGTATTCATATTGACAATTGATTCGGTCACTTTTTTGTGTATAATATTTAATTTATTTTCCTTCTCGTTCGCTTTTATCAATGTTCCATGTTGGAGTATATCGTTCGTTTTTATAAGTATTGCATCAAAGTATATCTACAATAAGTAGTTCGACTCTCCGTTTACATCACACTAATGCAATCACTCACCAATATTCGTATACAAAAAATTCCCTTAGTTAAAAGAGTTAACCAGTGTACCTTCTTATTTTCATTTTGATACACAAAAGAATTTTATGGAGAGGAAAAAAGTACGCAATAGATGTCAATCTGTTTTTTTATAATGTATTTTGAAAGGCGACACTTTATTATTTGCTTGTATATAAAGTATAGGGAAAAATATTAAGAATTTTAAAAGCGACACAATAATTTCTGTAATTCATTCCAGTACAAGGTGGCAAAAAATGTGTATTATATTATAAAAGCGAAGAAGAAAAAAAGTGTTTAAAAAAATTATTATAATTTTTACAAATAATAAAAATAAATTTTGAAAAGATGTAATAGTAAAAAAAAATTTAAATAGTTGTGAAAAAAATATTTTTTTTATAAAAACTGGTAAACATTATTTGAAGTGTTTGGGATGAAAAAAAGCCGACACGAAAATTTCATTTGTTGCCCAAAGATGTGAAGAGGTAAATATGTACTTTTGAAAATATTTTAAATATTTAGTGTTAGGCATTTGTAATTAATAACTAAAATAAATAAATTATCTTTAAATTTTTTATTTTCATTTCAATCTTAATAAATTTAGAACATATTTCCCATAAATAATGTATTTCCCATATATAATATATAATTTAATATATTAGTAAGCTTATAGTTAACATACCTAGAAAAATGTAAATTTGGCTCTTAGTAGAGTTTCGCTTTGTGCTACCCGAATTCCCTGAAATGCTCGCCAGTTAGTTTCGGTAACAACTAGAACTCAAATATCAAATTTCAAGAAATTCCATCAATTCGTTCCGTAGATATGGTGAAAAATGTAAAATCGGCCCGCAGATCAGTTTTCGAGCCCTGATCTTTCCAAAAAATTTACATGTTCATTGTTTTAATGCGAGGAATTCATATATTAAATTTCACTGAAATCGGTTGATTATTTCTCTTTATATATACAAAAATGTGTATTTGGCCCGTAGTAAATGTCTAGTTGCCGATGCCTGATTTTTTCCAAAACATAGAAATTTTCGCGGACGGTGGAGCTGAGCCTATATATAAAATTTCAAGTAAATCGGTTGAATATTTTCTTCAAAATGTTCAAAAATGTAAAACAGGCCCGCTAAAAAGTGCAGTTCCCGAGGCCTGATATATACCAAAAGTTGATCAATCCGTGCCACGGTGGAAATAAACTTACATATAAAATTTCATCAAAATCGGTTCAGCAGAACTTGAGATACACGTGTGCACACACAGACCGACAGACCGACAGGTTGCTAAAAATAGTTTATTTACACTTCCCTACTATGGAGAAGTACGTTCCCGCCGAAAACTCAATATGCAAAATTTATTGCCATCACATAACCTACCTATTGTTTACACAATACGGTCGGTAATAACAAAATTTTTACCTAACTTAATTTAATTTTATTTTAGTTCAATGTTTTTGATACACTCGTTTGTTTACAATATTTTGTTTCTTTCTTGCCTACACAACTCTTATTACCATCTATTTCTACAAAAAAATGGAATATTTTAAGAATTTGGAAGCAAGATGCAAACGAAAACTAACGGAATGGAACGAGTCGAAATACTTATTAGTAGATATACTTTGGTATTGCATATGCGTTATTTCGTATGTCGTTCAATTTTATTTGTATTGTGTAATATTAATACAGAAAGAAATGAGAAAAAATATTTTTTTTTTATAACTAAAAACGAGAATTGGAATTCTTGGTGAACGATGAACGATTCATTTTTGAAGAAGTGAACTAATCAGCTAAGTTCAGTGAAGTGATTCGTTCTTTAAGATTAGTTCGTTCGCGAACGACACATGACTACCCTGCATCTTCGCGAAGGGTATATTAACTTAGGTATGGAGTTTGTAACCACTTGAATGAGTCGTCTCCGGTATGGACACATATATATATTCTTATTCAGCATAAAACTCTGCGTTAATTTAGACATGTCCGTCCGCCTATACGACCGCACGATAACTCAAAAACGAATGAGAGAAATACAATTGAACTTTCACAAGTAATTTCTTTTGTGCCAAGGACGAACCCTACTGTAATTGGATCAATTCGGACAACAGGTTCGGGTAGCTGCCATGCAACTCAAATAGTTTATTTCAAATATTTTAAACATTATTAAGATATAAATATAAAATTTTGTACACATGTGTCCAATTACTGTCTACCTAAGCTCCAAAAATTTTAATGGGACGGATTTATCAGTGAAGTTTCTGTAAAATAGTTTCAATGGTTCAGGTAATTGCCATACAACAGTAAAAGTTGCGGGGTATATTTAGTCAGTTAATATGGTCGATTGAAACGTTTTTACTTGTTTTTTATATCCTGCACTTCGTGAAGGGTATATAACCTTGGTATGGATTTTGTAACTTCTTGCTCAGCGTAAAATTCTGCGTTGATTTAGACATGTCCGCCCGTCCGTCTGTCCGTCCGATCGCACGATAACTAAAAAACGAATAATGCAATCGACACCAAACTTTCACAAATTGCTTCTTTTGTGCCAAGGAGGAACCCTATTATAATTGGACTAATTCGGACAACGGGTTCGGATAGCTGCCATACAACTCAAAGAGTTTATTTTAAATATTTCATCAACTAATCAAGGCATAAATATAAAATTTTGTATAAATGTGTCCAATTATATTCTATAACGCATGCACTTAAGATCTTAATGGGATTTGCTCCAAAAGCAAATTTTTTATATTCGACAAAAGTCAGATTCTAAAGTAGACATATACTAAAGTCAGATTCATGAAACTTAGCAGCTATGTATCCAATTATAGGTCAGATATATTTCTGAAGTTTTAGTGAAATTGCTTGACAGATTCGGGTACCTGCCATGCAGCTCCAAAAGCTAATTTTAAATATTTGGAAAAAGAGTAAAGTCAGATTCATGAAACTTGGCGGTTGTGTATCAAATTATAGATCAAATATATTTGCGAAGTTTTAGTGGAATTGCTAGACAAGTTCGGGTATCTGCCATACAACTCCAAAAGCTAATTTTAAATATTTGGAAAAATAATAAAGTCAGATTCATGAAAATTTGCAGTTATGTGTCCAGTTATAGGTCAGACATATTTCTGAAGTTTTGGTTTAGGTGAAGTATATTTCTGAACTTTTGGTTGAATTGCGTGACAAGTTTGAGTAGCTCCCATACAAGTCCAAAAGCTTAATTTAATTATTTGGAAAAGGAGTAAAGTCAGATTCATGAAACTTGGCGGTTAGTGTCCAGTTATAGGCCAGACATATCCTCGAAGTCTCTATATAATGGTTTCTCAGGTTTGAGCATTTGCTATACAACAACGAAAGGTGCACAGTATCATTCAATCAGTTTGTACCGACTGAAACGTTTTTACTTGTTTTATAAACAATTGACTACTTTTCAGACTACCTGGTTTTATTTTATATTCTTCTCTTTTCAAAATTTTATTTCAGATACACATATGTACATAGATATGTACTTACAAAAAAAAATCCACTTTTTATTTATGAACCATTATTATTAGATTAAAATAATTGTAAGCGAGTTCTATATTTTCAGTAACAATATTAAGTGATTTAAAAAAACATTATTTAAAACTTGCACAATAGAGAAAATAGTTTTAAAAAACAAATTTTTATTTTAGCCTATGGAACCCCCCCAGTTCCAAAAAATGCTATAATAAAAAATTTAACTGAAAGTAATGGTAAACCTGAAGCACATTATGTTTGCGATCCTGGATATGAGATGTTTGGTTCACCTGTAATTCGATATAGTGAAAAAACGGGGTGGGACAATTTTAATTCTGTTTGTGCTGTTAACATTGCAACTGGAAAACCTACCAACCAAAGCTCTAGCAGTAGATTGGGTCCATCAAAATTTGCCAATGATGGGATGCTTGGAAATAAGGTAACATGCGGAACAAATACATACTAATACACTAATGTTTTGTGCTTTGAGTATTGTTACGAAATCTGAAATTTTTTAGAAAAACCTATCCAATGGTGTACTTACATATTTAAAAAATAAACCTTTCGACTTATTATTTTTTATAATTAAATTGTGAAATTACATTTAGTATCATATACATATATAAGTAAACAAAAAACGTGTTAAAACTTTCGGGATGAAATATTTTATGGTAATACATATATATGTACATATAATGGACTTTCTTTTGATTCCACAATACATATTTAGAAAGATTGTAGATACATATATGAAATACTATACGAAATAAATACTTACGAAAAGAATACCCTCATTTTCAAATATTTATGAAAAATTTCATAAATATGTACCTGCACGTTATCTGCTGTTTACTTATGTACATATGTACATGTAAATACATAAATTTTTCATAATCATTCAATAATTTTTTTAGTAAAAGAAACGGTAAACACGGAATTGACAATTTCAACCAAATGAAAATAAAAACAATTAAAATTAGATGAATTAAATAATTTGTTAAAGATAAAATATTACTCTTTATTTTTCATTTCGTAAATTTTATTTCTCAAAATATACATACATACACATATATGTATACATATCCAAAATAAAAAAAAGTTTACTTTTTATAAAAATTAATTGTAACATTAGTTTCTAGATCTTGATGTCTCATACATAATTGTACATAAATTGTCCGCAAAAAAAAATTGAAATTGGAAAAAATAAAAATAGTCAAAAGTCCGTTATATGAAAGAGACGTAGTTTTAATTTTTGGCTTCAATTATATATTTACGTTCAATAAACGATGTTTAAAGAAAAGCATGTACAATAGAAGCAAGCAGGCTGTTAGTATTTCTGTTGCGTTAGAAATATTAGAGAATAAAATTAAAATAAAAAAAAATATTTTGTTATTAAGTGACGTTGCATACAACGAGCTTTAAAAGTTTTATTTTCAATGACTATACATACACAAAAATAATTTTTGTTAATATGTACATATGTATGTACATACATATATGGAAGATAATCGTATAAAAATTTATTTTATAACTTTAAATTTGTAGAATCCAGATGGAGAAGAATGCTCAGAAACGCTGAAAGAAGTATCACCATGGTGGCAAATTGATCTGTTGGTTCCAGAAATAATAAATGCTGTACGAATAACTACAAGAACTTGCTGCGGATATCAATTGCAAGATTTAGAAATTCGTGTTGGAAACAGTTCAGATTTGCAGAAAAATCGACTTTGCGCTTGGTTTCCCGGCGCATTGGAGGAAGGAGTAACTAAAACATTTTTATGTGCAAGAGCTTCTGTTGGACAATATGTTTTCATACAATTAGTTGGTATAGAAAGCAGTTTAAGTTTATGTGAGGTGGAAATATTTAGTGAAAGTGCGATTCCAATAAATCGTTGCATTCGCCCAAATTTTATCGCAGACACATATGTTACTACATTTGCCAATACATGCTATGAGTTTCATACAACTTCAGGAAATAAATTTACTGAAGCTCAAAAAATATGCAAGAGGAACGGTATCTTTTTTTTGTGTATTGAGTTTTAGAATATTCTCTTAAAAAAATTATCCTTAGGCGGAAATTTAATAAACAATTTTCTTGGATCACCATCAAAATATGTAAACTCTGTACTAGAACGACGAAAAGGAACATTAAAAACAAATTTGATTTGGATTGGTGCTCAAAAGGATGAAGGAATTACTGCAAGATCATGGAAGTGGATCGAAGGTACAAACGCATTCTGCAATTATTTTTTTTAATTTGAAATTTGTTTTATTTTAAATGACATGTAGTGAAAATTTTTTGAATTCTTTCAAGGGAACACGATTTCTAAGCCACCCTGGGGTAAAGATCAACCAAATAACTACAACGGAGAGCAAAATTGTGTTGTCCTTGACGGTGGCAGAAACTGGCTTTGGAACGATGTAGGTTGTAACTTGGATTATTTACTCTTTATTTGCCAGTATGGTATGTAATTATATATTCAGTCAAGTTTTGAAAGCTTTGAAGCATGCATGCAATTTTAGAGCCCTACACTTGTGGGTCTCCGCTTTTAAATCAGAATTCAACTATAAGTAGCCATAATTTCACAATTGGAAAAGAAATTAGCTTTAATTGTTTAGAAGACAATGCATTGATTGGGCAAAAAACATTGAAATGCACTAAAAACGGATTATGGAGTGGTACACCACCCACTTGCAGTTGTAAGTATAATTAGATCTGAGTGACAAAACTTAATCTACATATGAACATAAATCAGCCTTATTTTACTAGACAGTCACAATTTTCAAGGTCAATTTTTTTTGTATTTTACTACATTATATACGAGTCTCGACATTTTTTGATTTTAAAAAATTAAAAAATTGATTTTTCATAAACTGGTGACAGAAAAAAGTATAACAAATAGTAAATTAGAAAAAGAAAGAAGTCTCCGAAAGTTTTTTGGTTTTTGGGTGAAAGCATAGGTAAAAGGGAAGAAGAAAATTAATTCCCGTCAACTCGATGAAAATTTTTAATTGCTGCCAATGGGTTATTTTTACATTGGAATTGATAAAATTATTCAATATTGCTGTTAAAATATGTAATTATACTTATGTATATACATACATCTTCTCCATTTTCTATAAATTTTATATATGTTTCAGAAACTTTTATGTTTCTCTCGACTATATATGATCAAAAATACGCGACTATATAAGTATGACGAAAAAACGTCAAAATAACATTATCTATTAGCCGTGCGTCTATTAGAATAGCAAATATTTCATCTCACACATTTTATGACGCGTCTAGTAGAATAGCAAGTATTTTATCTCACCCATTTTTGCGACGCGTCTAGCAAAATAAGACTGATACAGTTTGATGTGTCTTGTATTCAGTGCTCTTTGACAAGAGAGTTGTTTATAAAAGTTTCTCTTTTTTTAATTGTGATCGGCCTAATTCTTGCGCAACTAGTAAATCAGTAAGTACGATATACATATACAGGCTTTACATCATTTACAATTTGTACGAGTATACATATGTAGAAATTTTCGTTCTTTTCATGTGCTAGAAAGATTCCGATAACTTTTGACCTTAATTACCATCTCGGCATTGTCTCAGTCACGCAAAATTTTGATTCAATTTTTATATTTGGATATACATACATACAAGGATACATATTTGTTTTTCAAATATTTTCTCAAGTAACGTTTGGACAATTCTGATTCATTTCAAAATGTAGCAAGAAAAGTTTTAGTGATAATCAAAGAGGAATATATTTGTATAAGTTTATCATCCTAATTTAGTTGAACAGGTTGTTATAAAATATACAACATTTTGTGAAACAGATCTTAAAAAAGATACTTAAAATTTTTATTGTCTCATAAAAACATACCAAATACAATACTCAAATTTCACGCGATTAAGTTTAGTAAGAAACATTACAAAAAAAAAAATATCGAATACCTACATAGTTGTATCGAAATCTTAAAAAAGACTTCTACTTGTTTATAGCTTGAAATCGTATAAGCTCTTAAAATACTTTAATGGACATCTAAAATTTAATTTAATATAGTTAATTATAACTAATAACTTAAAAAGTCAAATTTTGGCAGACATCAATTGTGGTGAACTACCCAAATTAGAAAATGGCCGAATTGAGCTTAGCAAACCAAAAACAACTTTTGGAACAATTGCCATTTATACATGCAACGTTAATTATACAATTATTGGGGCAAATGAGCGACTATGTTCAAACAATGGTTGGTCTGGGGAGCAGCCATCATGTGTGTTCAATTGGTGTTCGGATCCACCAAATATTTTTGGTGGTGATGTTAAAATAGAAGGTAATCAACTGAATTCAAAAGCCGTATACACTTGTGATAAAGGATATGTGATGACGGGTGAACCGGTATTTCACAATATACATGTATTTACCTTTTTTAATACCCTTTTGTTTTCAGATTCTTGTATGCGAACTGGGTGGTAAATGGTCGGGGAGAGCACCAACGTGTAGGTTCGTCGATTGCGGGGCACCAGCTCGGCCAGACAGAGGGAGTGTAGTCCTAGTAAATAATTCCACGACTGTAGGATCAAAAGCTTTATTTTCTTGTGAAGAAGATTACTGGTTATACGGTACAAAAGAATTAATTTGCACTATTGATGGGAAATGGTCCGGCGAAACTCCATTTTGTGAATTAATTACTTGCGAGATCCCTCCAGTGCCTACGGGTTCCTACGTCGTTGGTTATGATTACAATGTGAATTCGATTATACAATATCATTGCGATCCTGGATATCTACTTAAAGGTCAACCTAAATTACAGTGCCTTAACAATGGAGAATGGAATGCTGAACCACCTTTATGTGAATGTATATACATAAATATAACGTTTAACAGCTGATTACACTATTTTATAATGAGAAATTTTATATTTCTAGATGTTGACTGTGGTTTGATCAAAAGTTTTCCCAATGGACATGTAGAGTACTCTTTTAATAAAACTTATTTAGGGTCGATTGCAAGTTTTACATGTAATAGTTCATATAAATTAGTGGGCTCGGAAAATATTACATGTTTAGAATTAGGTGATTGGAGTAATCCAATACCGCATTGTGAAGGTCCGTACATATATGCATAACGTATACCTATAGTTTATTTAAAAATTTTTGTGGCATTTTACATTCATTATTGTTTTTTCTTCAGAGATAAGATGTGTAGAACCAATTTTGGCTGCGCACAGTATATTATCTGTAACAGGTAATGATAGAATGTATGGAAGAACTTTGATTAGAACTTCAGAAGCGTCAAACCAAGCTCAAACATACAAGTAAGTATAAATTTTATATTATAACCCAAATGCGTTTTTTTTCTTCAAAAATGTGTTATTTCGCCAAATATGTACATACACACATATGTCGTTTTCGCGTGTAAATAAAGTTGTCTGCATGCCAATAAATTATTCTTTTTTTTTCAGCAAGTACTTTTTTCTAAAAAGTTTATTGAAAATTATGTTTAACGCATAAACAATATGTATAAAATCTGAAAATAGTGAATTTTTTTGCAAAAACCAATATTTTTCACTTTTCCAAAAAAAATTAAAAAAAAAAATTGTTATTAGGCTCACTGTGTCCGTTTACAAAACTTCTACGCCCTTGAAGATGGAGAGTTGAAATTTCACATGCACATAGATCTTTACTAGAAACTTAGTTCTGTAGAAGAAAATTTTTTCCTATCACCCCCTTTGAAAGTTATACCTCCCCTTAAACCCTAAAAATGGCATTAATTAACTATTTATTGCAGCGAAACCATAAACATTTTTTAAATTTTGCAAACGCAGGAAAATAGTGGGTGGCTTCCGAGGCATACCATATTTGAACTTTAAAAGAACAAAGTGGCCGTTAAAATTTACTATTATCTAAAGTCCGTTTTTCACAAATTTTTGATATCGTTTTTCTTCTAAACCGCAAGTTTCGTGAGAGTGAAATTTCAGCATCTTTTAGACATTAATAAATAGTTCAATTTTGTATCAGAAAATTTTTTTCCGCCACCGACCCCTCTAAAATTATCGCCTTTTGAATTTTATAAAATTCGAATTTTTGGCATCTTATATTTCCAAAGTTGTGCAATTTTTTGAATTAATCTTTCTTTTTTATATCAACCATTTTTTATTTAAAGACACATTTTTATATTTTTTTTAAACCAAATATTACTAAAATTTGTTATAAAATTGTAGAATTGGTGCATTGGCAAAATATCGCTGTGAAAGGGGATATAAAATTGTTGGAGATCCACTGGTGACGTGTAATGAAAGTGGAATTTGGAGTGGTGTTATACCTGAATGCTTATGTACATGCTTTATAATATAGTGCATTTCGATATATTTAAGAATTATCTTTTTAGATGTCGATTGTGGTAAACCCCAAAATATTTCCAATGGTAAGATAATTTTGGCTACAAATGCCACATATTACGGGGCAGTACTTTTATATGAGTGCCAGGAAAATTTCAAATTAAGTGGAGTTTCAAGGAGAATTTGTTCTCAAGATGGAACTTGGAGCCATGAAGAACCTGAATGTCAGAGTATTACTTGTGAAGAATTGAATCCGACCAATTATTTAGAAATCAGCGTAATGGAATCTAGAACGGTTGGATCAATCGTGAAATATAAATGTGTCAGAGGTAGAAATCTTTTAGGTAATAATACTCGAACATGCTTGAAGTCTGGTAATTGGTCTGGAAAGCCCCCACTTTGTCAACGTAAGCACTTTACATTTATGATAACAGTTAAAAAAATAATTTTTTACTGCTTAGCGGTTGATTGTGGAGTTCCTGAACAGATTGAGAATGGTCGCGTGATAGTTATAAACGAAACGACAACTTATGGCGGATCGGCTGAGTATCATTGTATACCAAATTTTATTAGATCAGGTCCGTTTTTAAGAAAATGTTTAGACAATGGTCAATGGAGTGGAGAGCAACCAGTATGTGGGGCTTATACATTCCAAGAATCTGAATCGCATTTAAGTAGTGGTGTAATATTTGGGGGCTCGTTTATAATTATTTTATTGATTATTATAACAGCGCTTTTTATATATAGAAATAAACAATTGCCAGTTAAAAATTCTGAAAACGTCCAAGCAGCAGAATCAAAAGAAGACAGGAGTGCCGCAGTGGTATCATATTCAGCTTTTGAATTAAGCAATTCTGCAGAAAATAATTTAAAAACCTCAAACGGTAAATTGGGAATAAATTAATAAAATTTTTAAGTTTTGAAATTTATGAACAATTATTTAAAACTTTTATTTTAAGTAACGTTTGCTTTTTTTGTTAGATAATGTTTACAACGACGCAGAGCAATGGCAATATGACACACCGTATGAAATTAAGAACAATGACGAAGTGTATGAACCTGAACCTTACAATGGTTTGAATTCGATTACAATAAATGGTTTAGCTGTGAGATAGTATTTATCATATAGGAATAATATGAATATAATGTTTTGTTAATGAGTGTGTATATTCATATGTATGTATGTATATGGATATTTTATACCCACATACAACTATATAGAAGTACGTAATTAAATAAATAAACATACTAAAACCCTAAATGTGCATTAGAAGTTATATATGTTTTCATCCCAATATCCATTAAAGTATTAGAAATTTAGAGGAAAATAAAAAAAAAATGGAAATAAAATTGCAAGAAATGAACAACGAAAATTTCTTCGTACAGCACAACATATGGGTGACGCAATCATTTAAACTAATCAAGGTGAAAAAAAAGTAATTTTCTTCTCGACTGGACTCGAACCAGAGATCTTCGTCTCCTAAGCAGACGCACTACCAGCTGAGAGATTTTACAGTAGTTATAATTACATTTTACTAATTGTAGTTTTAATTACATTTATAATTATCGTTTAATTACTATTGAAACCAAAAAATACCTTTAAATATATATAATATATTGCCTATTATATTTAGCTTTGGCCACGCTTTATGTGTACTTTACAATTGATTGCCCACGCTTTATGGGAAATAATACAATTGAAGCACAGATGGATGAGGTTGAACGGAAAGTTAATACATTTTTGTAGACTAAAAAAAATAAGAACTATACCTTATTATTATTTCCTTATAGATACATATACATATATGTAAATATAAAGCTTATGTAAAAACGTTGATTGAAAAATATTACAAACTCGAATAAGTTACAGCTCTTTAAACATTTTCGAAAGTGTAAATTCATTTGCTTCATTTATTCATAATTACTATAATTTTGACTTAATTCGTTATTCCTATGGAATATGTGTTTTGGTCACCATCTGAACAATGTTATTTCATATAAATATAAGTGTTACTTTAATTTAATTCATTTAAAAATTTAAATAAATTTGACAAAATGACAAAATAACATAAAAAGCAAGTAAAACCGTTTCAGTCGGTCTAAACCAAGTGAATTATGCCCTGCACCTTGACAATCTGAGTATGAAAACTTGTTTTTGAAATATTTCAAAACTTCAAGAATATTTAATATAAGTTTTTGCAGTGTGGCAGCTACCCGGACCTTTCAAGCAATTCAGCCAAAACTTTAAGAATATATCTGACCTATAATTGGACACACAACTGCCAAGTCTCATGAATTTGACTTTAATATTTTTCCAAATATTTAAAATTAGCTTTTGGACTTATATGGCAGCTACCCGAACCTTTCAAACAATTCCACCAAAACTTCAGAAATATATCTGACATCTAATTGGACACACGACTGAAAAGTTTAATGAATCTGACTTTATTGCTTTTTCAAATATTAAAAATTAGGTTTTGAATTCTATGGCAGCTACCCGAACCTGTCAAACAAATTCAACCAAAACTTTAAGAATATATCTGACCTATAAATAGACACACGACTACCAGGTTTTAGATTCATAAACCAGGTCATAGATTCAGCTTTAATATTTTTCGTAATATACAAAATTTGCTTTTGAAGTTGTATTGCAGCTATCACAAGTAATCATGAGATCTCAAAAACATTTAATTAATAGAGCTGTCATTTTACCAAATTTTATTTTAGAAAATTTCAGTACCGTAGGTTGAAGAGTTTATAAGATATAGCCAAATAACTTTCCAAGTTGTATGGCAGCTACCAAAAAGAGTCAAGCAATTTCAATGACTTTCAGCAAACAGAATAGCCCTTATAATATATTCGCTTATATTCGATCATATCCAATTTAAATAGTGTTTCTGGCAGTTACTATAATAAACCATTAGTGAAAATTTGATGAACTTAGTTCAATTAGTTTTTGAGTTATCGTTGATACGCACGGGGTCTTTTCATCTGCAAACGTTTTTCTAGGATAAAACTTTTTTACATATTGTTTCATAGTATTTCTAACTTAAAGGAATGTCTTTTCTTTAAATGTTCTTGTGGTTAAACAAATAATAAATCACAATTATTGGTATAAAATAGTTGGACAATTTTTCTCTTATAAAAAATGAAATCATTTTTTTATTTGAATGGATAAGTAATTTATCAGAATAAAATACAAAGCAAGAGAAAAAGATAATTGGCAGAATTTTTTTTTTTTGAAAATTCTGTTACTTGTTCAAATTTTGAAGCTCTTGAACAAGAACTCTTGAAACTACTCAAATTTGTATATAAATCCTTTTCTATAAAATTTTATCGAAGATAAATTAAACAAAAATATGTAAATAAATCAAAGTAAATTGCAAAAATTTCAATCATTAATATAAGCTTCGCGAAGTACATTCAACAATTGGTTGGTTTTACATTTTCATAATGGGAAATCTCTTGGAATTGTTCGATCATAATGGGAAATTTTTGAAAGAAAATTCTATTATTTTCGGAAGTTGCTCAAAAAACACATCCAAAAATGTTTTTATATAATATGAAAAGTAAAAAATCGTTGCTTTTATAGCAATAAAAGTTGGTTAATACTGTAATTCACAGTATAAAGCAATGTGAAGAACAATTTCTCGGCAATACCTCTGTAGCTCAGTTTGTGAAGCGTCCGCTTAGAAAGCGGTAGGTCACTGACGGTAGGTTTTCTGCCTTTAACTCGTTCCTTTGATTACGTCATCCACCTGTTCTGCAGTTGTATGAAGAAATTTTCATTAAGTTATTATTATTTTGTAATAGCACAATAATTATTAATTAAACAACTACACGTTGTATTAATAATTCAGTATTTATAAATAACATTTAGATAGTATGCAATGAGTTCGGTTTTGAGCTGCTCATATCAGGTTTTTTCTTTTAAGGTTTTTTCAACCCTGACAGACATGTTGCTGATCTTTTTGCCATATTTTTATACCGAAATAAAGACTAGTTTTAACATAATGTAGAAAACTTAACAGCAAAGTATTTACAATGTTTAGAAGAAGTATGGTAAATTCTTAAACGTCAAATTTTACAAAATCTGAGTTGTCTGAGTTTACGAATACTCTACTGCGTTTTTACTTTCAGTCAAAGTTTAAATTCTTAAACGTTTAAAAAAAGTCAATTAAGCGTCAAAATTGTAGATTTTTTTTTTACATGCAGACAGTCTGACGTAGTAATTCAGTAAATAAATTTGATGTATTGAGTGACTATCATTACGTTAAAAATAATATAAAAAATATTTTTTTTGTTAATTTTTAATATGTAAGTATAAAATTATTTTAAATCTAAAAAAAATTTTTTTTTTGTTTTGACGTTTACGGATGATCAAAATTCAAAGTCAATTACGGGTAAAAAGTTTACTACATTTCTGTCCGTAAAAGTTTTATACGTCAGACAGTTTGCAGACTGAAAACAAAATTTTGACGTTAAAGAATTTGCGGGTAGTTTGACTCATTCCAAGCCGTTAGTTTTCGTTTACATGTTACTTTCACTATTCTCAAAATATTAGATTTTTATTAAGAATAAATAGATGGTAATAGGAGTTGCTTAGGCAAGAAAGAAAAAAAATAAAAACAAACAAGTGTATTAAAAATAACGAACTAAAATAAAATAAAATTAAGTTAGGTGAAAGTTTTGTAATTTTCATTTTAATAAAAACAAAATTTATTTTTCATTTCATAAAACTTATAAATACATACTATTATATTGTAAATATGCTATTGTACATATACATATTTATTATGATGTAGTAATACAACCCAGTTTATATGGCTGCTTCAAGCGTGCATACTGAAAGCCTATTTTATGTCTATCTATATAAAAGATACAAAACTTGAAGCTTACTTGACTTAACATAATTTATAAGTAAACGTCAAAGCAATTTATGAAGAAAAAGAACGTATGCATACTAATTCATACTTTATCAAATATATTACTAATACGTGTGTATGTATATTCATACATACATATACACATATACACGAACAGAAATTTCGAATTTTTCTCAGTGTCGCATGGTTTCGAAGTTATGAGCATTTATTTACTTATATGTTGGAAGAATTTGCTACCTTTTTTCAACAGGCTGTAGTTCGAAAACAATTATATGTGCACCCTCCAGCACCCTTACAATTTTTGGCTGGAAATTAATCAAGAAACCATCCTGGAAACTATTTGCCACCTTGTGCGAAACACCTTGTTTAGATACTCGTATATATGTATGTGATTACATAAGAAGTACATATGCATTGTAGGAGGCAGGTTATACATAATTAACAAACTACTCGTATATATGTAATTAATATTTCTCAAATTTTCTCAAAAAAAAAACACACAAAAATCAAATTTATACATCGAAAAAAACAAATTAAAATTCAATCTTAAAAAGATTGAATTTTAACTTTTTCTAAGTAAAAATTTGATTTTGTGGGATATTTATGTTAAAAAACTAATTGAGCTGAGTTCACCAAATTTTCACAAATGACTTATTATATACCCTATTTAAATTGCTTATTATCGAGGTACTGGTTCGGGTACCTGCCATACGACTTCCAAATTTCCTTGGCTATGTCTCAGAAACTGTAAAAGCTGCGGTGTTGAAATTTGCACCAGCAAATACATTAGTAGGGCCAATATGTTTGGTGAAAGTCGTTGAAATTTCTTGGCTCAAAAAATTCTTCTATGGTTGATAGTTTTTCCAAAATACAATTTTTTTTTTTTTATTTTTTAGGTGTATGAAAAGAAAACTCCCTTTTATTCGGAATAAAATACTTGTTATTTTTGCTAATATATTTCGTGCGCTACATAAAGCGCGTATGTATCAAAGCTGATTTTCTTCTAATTAAGACGACAAACAATAAAATTAAAATCTATTAAAATTAGAAATATTATACCTGTCTTAATCAAATTATCTACCTGACTCAATCTAAAATTAATTTTTTTTTTATTTTTATTATAAATTACAAACTAAAATTATACCTGTTTAAAACTTTAAACCTTGTCAAATAATTAATTTAAGGGCCAAGTACCCGCGTTACCTTCGTCCGTGTACAGTACTACAGTCCGTGGCAGTCCTTGTTTGATTTGTATATCTGCATGCTTTCATGAATTTCTCTCCCGTGTTTTCCTTTTACCTCTTTTAATACTTTTAAGTTATCTTCCGTAATTATGTGATCCGTTTCATAAATGTGTTTTGCAACCACTGAATCGAAATTCTTGTTAAATCCTACTCTCCTTCCACGTTTTACCACTCTTAAATCTTCCTTAAGTCTTTTTGTAACGGGTCTCTTCGTTTGTCCTATGTAAAATTTAAATTTGATAAATAAACAACTAAGATTTGATAAATATACAACTAATTCCGACACCTTAAACTCAGCTAAGGATAAATTCAAGAAACATGAAAGATGCGGTGTGTACAAAATCAATTGCAATAATTGCAACAAAAAATTAAATTTTGGATTAAGTCAGGTATAAAATTTCTAATTTTAATAGATTTTAATTTTATTGTTTGTTGTCTTAATTAGAAGACAATCAGCTTTGTTATGTGCGTATGTAGCGCACGAAATATATTAGCGAAAATAAAAAGTACTTTATTGCTTGGCTCCATCTGGTATTTGACATACAACTTGAGAAGTTATTTAGTTACATCTTAAAAAATGTTCAACCTACAGTACTGAAACTTTGAAAAATAAAATACTGCAAAATGGCAATGAATATTCATTAAAAGTTGTTGAAATCTCATGAGCACTTGTGGCAGGTGCCATACAACTCCAAAAGTTATTTGCAATTACCTCAGAAATTATTGCAGCTTTAACATAGAAATTTCGTAAAAACAAGTCGTCGGCTGAGTGCTATTTTGATCCACACGCCACTTTCGAAATTCCTGACTTAAGACCACTTTCATAGGTTTTCGAAGATGATCTTTCAGTATATGTAATCAGATTTTCACTATCTCATTTAGTTTCGTAGATACTAAATTTTCATATAAATTTTAAAAAAAATTTTTGACTGCTATAATGATCCATGTCAAACAGAAAATTTTTTTGTATAACATGGATCATTATAGCACATAAACTGTAAAACATAATTAAACAATCCAATTTGGCTATTTACACTGCTCCAAATTTTTTTTTATCCGATGAATTATTTTTTAAATTATTCACCTTACTTATTTGTTTCACATATTTTATCGAAATTAAAATATCGTATAGAAGTTTTACTTTTGTTAAATGTAAGTAAGTTAGTAAATAAACTTTATTCATTCTAGTTAATAGTAATACAATTAATCATTTTAATACTAAATACAAAACTATATTACAAGCATATAAATTTTGATTAAAAATATATGTACATATAAATTTTTGAATTCAAATTCTTAAACATAAAATGATTCCTATTACATACATGTAGCATAGTTGCAATTTTTAATTTAGATAATTAGTAATTACAAAATCTTATATATGAAAAAAGCAATTTTGATTTAGTTCTAAAATATACATACTAACTAGAAGAATAAGAAAAAGCATTCATTAATACATGGAACCATAGTTTAATGCCATATATGTTTAAAAAAAAACTAAGAAATAGTGGAAACTGAACCAAATATAATATATGATTATGCTAAAGTTTTTAACAGATTCTCAATTTCGCTGTGGTCAAAGATTAAAAGCCAATATTTTTCTTTAGTTATAGGAAAATGTTCTTACGCCTAAGTAAAGTTATTGATTCCGGTAAAATATTAAACAAACGAGAAGACACAATATCATAAAAGTTCCGATAGTTCGTAGTACGAAATGCTGGAGTAATTACAAAGAACCTTTGATTAGAACGCAAATCATAGACATTAGAAATCCCACTGTTAAGATAGTCACCTTTCGTAAAAAAAATCTTCAATACTTTGTAATATGTATTGTAAGTGAAATGATGAAAAACAATTTAGATATAATAGCTTTACAAGAAATAAGATGGATGAGATATGGAGAAATAAATAAACCCGATTTCTCTATATATTACAGCGGGGATAATTTTAGATCTGGAATGTGCGGCACAGGTTTCATCGTAAATAAAAAAATAAAAAAGGCCGTAATAGCATTCACACCGATCAACAAGAGAATGTGTAGCATTAGAGTTAAGGGAAAATTTAATAATATAACAATCATATCTGTATATGCCCCTACAGAGGAAGCAAATGATGACGAAAAGGATGAATTTTATGAAGAATTGAACAATTTATGTGAAGGAATACCTTACTATGATGGGAACGGTATATACAACAAGTGGCTGAAAGATTTTCGTTGCACAATGAGACGAACGAAAATGGAAGGCGTTTATATTAATTTGCTAATGAGAATAATCTAAGAATAAGGAGTACAGCTTTTGAAAGAAAAAATATACATAAAGGAACATGGAAGGTTCCAGGAAGAAATGTAGTGAACCAAATAGATCATGTACTAATATCAAAGAGATGGGCAACATCAATAATTGATGTGCGAACTTACAGAGGTGCAAATTGTGACAGCGATCATTTTCTGGTCGTATCAAAATTGCGACAGTGAATCTCCAATGTAGTAAAGCAGAAAGGAGTAAAAAGAAGAAAATGGAATACGGATAATTTAAAAAATGAAGGTACAAATGAGAATTTCCGTAATATTGTAGAAAGAAGACTTGAAGGTGAAATAAATAACGCAAGAAGTATCGATGAAGAATGGGATCAGATGGAAAATGCGATGAGGAGAACAGCAGAAGAAATAGTAGGACAAACAAACAGAGCGTAATATAGAGTGGTTTGATCGGGAGTGCAAGGATGCAATTGTTATTAAAAATGCAGTGAAATACAAAATGTTACAAAGAAATACTAGGTTAAACCGAGAAAATTATAAGGAAAAAAGAAGAATCGCAACAAAAATCTGCCAAAAAAAGAAAAAGGAAATGTTAAAAAATAAGATTAGACAAATACAGACAGAATATGACGCACATTACGTAAGAAAGCTTTATAATGACATGAAAAAAGAGAAAAGTGGGTTTAAACCTAGACTAATAGCATGTAAAGATAAAAATTTCAATATAATATCAAATAAAAGTGATGTCCTAAAAAGATGGTCCTAGCATTTTGAGGAATTACTGAATATACCAATTACAGAAGATGACGGTGAAATTGCAAATATGATACAAACAGTAGAACAATTAATCCCTGCACCGGAGATTCAAGAAATCGAAAAGGCGGTTGAAAAACTAAAAAATAATAAATCACCAGGAGAAGATGGACTAACAGCTGAGCTGTTTAAATGTGGTGGTACCTTCCGCTCAAATAGAATACATAGCTTAATATTTAGAATATGGGACAGCAATTACATGCCAAAAAAATGGAAATTGGGATTATTATGTCCTATTCATAAAAGGGGTGATAAATTAATATGTGGCAATTATAGAGGAATAACATTGTTGAGTTGTGCTTATTAAGACCATATTATGAAGAAATATTAGGACAATATCAAGGTGGTTTTAGAACTGGTAGATCCACAATCGATCAAATTTTTATAATTAAGCAGGGCATGGAGAAATGCTATGAATATAATGTTGATTTGCATATATTATTCATAGATCTTAAACAGGCATTTGACAGCATAAACAGAAAGAACATTCCTAAAGTCCTGTTAGAGGTGGGAGTATCAAAGAAACTTGTTGAATTAATAAAAATGACCATGTATGAATCACAAGCAAAAGTTTTAATACGTACAAGACAGCGTATCAGATGAATTTAAAATAACAAGCGGAGTAAGACAAGGGGATACGCTATCAGCGCTAGTATTTAATATTGTACTTCAATATGCAATTGGAAAACTAGATAAAGGCGGCCACATTCTTATAAGAGCATATCAAATCATTGCATATGCAGATGACATTGCAATAGTTGCGAGAAGATTTTGCGATATTATAGAAGTAAAAAGAGTAGGTCTTAAGATTAATGAAAATAAAACTAAATTTTTGAAAATGTCCAGAAATGCAAGACGAAGACAATCACAAGATATACAAATACAGGACTATTTATTCCAAGGAGTGGAAAGTTTTAAATATCTCGGTGTAGTTTTATCCAATGATAATAGCATAAAAACATATATACAGAACCGAATTAAAGCAGGTAACAGGTGTTATTTTGCGAATAGAAAACTTATAAAATCAAGACTTTTAAAAAGAAATGTTAAGATACAAATATATAAAACTCTAATTCCTCCTGTTGTAACATATGGATGCGAAATATGGACATTGAATGCAGCGGAGGAAAACCATCTAAGAATCTTCGAACGAAAAATACTGAGGAAAATATTTGGTGCAATAAGATTAGAAAATGGAGAATATAGACGTACAAATAATAACGAAATTAATGATCTTATTAAAAATGAAGACATAATACGTTTTAATAAATCGCAACGTTTAAGGTGGACAGGACATGTTGTGCGAATGAATGAAAATTTGCCCCAATATAGAATTTTACAAAGCAGACCTACATTTAATCGCAACAGAGGAAGGCCAAGAACGAGATGCTTCAAGTCAGAAACTAGAAAATAGTGACTTAATAGTAAAAAAAGTGATAGTAAAAAAAGACTTTGTAATATAGCTGTCTAACCGGAAAATTTTTTAAAGATATAAACAATACTATGCTATGAGAATATCTATTCATACCTCATATATTTCTGATGACAGATTTTTGCAATATCAAAAGAGAACTAATTTTATTTCTGTAGGCACCCCCCAGCAACTCATACCGCAGCCGTACTGCAACTTAGAATGAAAAACACCTTAGTAAAACATTTTAAGCACGTCTACTGAACATAACTTCTTCAATTGATAGAAAAGTCTTGATGTACAGCGGAAATGTGTTTTCAGCTTAGAAGTATGTTGCGACCAATTAAATTTTCTATCGATAATGACACCAACATACCTGAAATTTTCAACTTTTTCAATACAAAAACACCCAGGACTGCAAATGAAAGTATCACCTGAATTCCCCTTAAACTCACTATTCTCAACAAAACGCTTACAATTAGAATCATGAAAAACAAAATCTACATCAAGATTGTTCTGCTGAGTGAGGTAAAAAAAATTAGTTTAGTTATATCACTTACCATTAATTTATGCTTAGTAAACCAGTTACGAAAAACGTGTAAATCATTAATAATATCACTAGCTAAGTTTAGAGGACTATTATAAGCTACAACAACGTCATCAGCAAAGGCTGTTAAATTATCTCGAAATTCCTGATTGAAAAATGAATTTATATAAATTAAGAACAGGACCGGATCCAGAACTGAACCTCGAGGTACACTCAAACTAATATTTTTATAGTCATTCTAGCAATTTTCAATTCTAACGCATTGTGTTCTGTCACTTTAATATGATATGAACCAATCAAAAATGAAACCACGAAAACCCAAGGCTGACATTTTTTGTAAAAGAATAGAATGATCTACCATATCAAAAACTTTAGTAACATCAACGAAATTAGCGGCACAATGTTTTTTATTATCCAAACCTTTGTTAATGTTCGAGCAAAATTGCAGAAGTGCGTCTTCGGTTGAGATACCATTTCTGAAGCCGAATTGTTTATCACTGAAGATATTTAACTTGCTCGAGTAATTTAAGACCTTACGCTCAGTAGCCTTTTCAAGAGTTTTTGAAATGGTGAACAGCAAAGAATTCGGCCTTTAATTGTTTGTATCTGTATGGCCACCCTTTTTAAAAAGCGCTACTATAACTGCACGCTTTAACTGACTAGGGAAAACACCTGACAAAACACTAATGTTAAAAATATACGTTAACACGTCAACAACATTTAAGGCAATGTACTTGAATATTTTATTAAAAATACCATCAATACCAGCAGAGTTCGAATTATCCAGTGATTTTAAAATATCAAAAACTTCATTCACAGTGATGCTATCAAAGAAGAAACTATTCCTTATATTAATTTCATCAAGACAGCTGACATAACTATTTTCAAGACCAAAAGCCAAATCGGCCGCAATAGACGAGAAGTGATTGTTAAATTTACAAGCAACTGTGGTTTCATCTGAGATAATTTGGCCATTTTTCTTCAAATGTATGGTCGCACTCTCACATCGTGCTCCATTCACCAAATCATTAACTAAACACCATTCCTCCCTTAAGTCACCTTTACATTTAACAAATTCGGAATGAGAAAAACTATTACGGTATCAATCAGTTTCATGCTTCACAGATTTTGATAACTTATTATATCGAATTTTCAAGCGAGTATTATTCTTGTCTATATAATTTCATCCTTAATTTATTTTTCAATCTAATTTAACGTAAAAGGCCTTCATTCATACAAGGTTTTAATTTTTTATTTTTCCTAACTCTAATTGAACCAAAACTCGAACCTTAGCAAATTATTAAGACTACTATAATCTACGATATAATGTTTGTAAATAGAGCTGCATCTTTAGAACTATCTAATTCTTTCTTAAAGTTTTTGAAAAGCCAACCAGTTATGCAATGGTCTGTGATGTCAAAATCAAAAACACCTTTTCGCAAATTTCAATAGGAGTCTTGTTTAAGCAAACAAAAATGTGATCTAAACAAGTCCCTGAAATCGGTATACTTGGTTCATTTATAATAACAACCAAACCATTTGCAGCTATTACTGAAAGGTAAGAATCAATAATCTCACTATCATACAAAATGTGTAAATTCATGTCACTTAAAACAATTAAATTTTTTGCGCTAATACTACTCAGCAATTTAATAATTTCATTAATAAACAAATTAAATTATGTGATGTGTATATACAGACAAAAGAGAAAGACTCACCATTAATAGAATAACTAATTTTGATTACATCAGCAGAAGTTATATTACAATGAGATACATTATAAGCATAGTTGTTTTTTACAAATACTCCAACACCGCCAGCAGAATAAGTTTCTATTAGTGTTAGCATAAAATTTGTAGTTCGGAATATTTTAACTATTTATTTCATTATTGAAAATCCAAATTTCTGAAACATAAATAAAACCTGGACAATTTTTAAAAGCTTCCAAATGCACCACAAACGAATCAAAGTTCCTCCTTAAACTTCTTATATTTTGATGAACTAAAAATAATTAGTACAAGAAAATTCAAAAACACTATCACAATTTTTAAAAATAGGATCAATATTAATGTCAAAATCTGAGTTACCTATCTCCATTATATTGTTGTGGCTTACCATCATTAAGGTATACTTAACATATAATATTGCCAATTCACTCTCATTTTTTGGAGCTACTCCCTGTATTTGTTGTTAATTTGTCGTCCATAAATTTTTAAGACTTTTTTTAATTTTATTGTGGGTAACACCAATATTTTCATGGTTTTTGAAGTTATTTTGCGCAACTCCTGATGATCGGTGGGTAAATCTTCCTGGTCAATAAAAATCTTCCTGACTTTGATACTAGTTTGCGTCATCCCCTCGTAGGGCATCATCGTGATCATAAAAGTATGCAGGGAAAATTCCTACATTGCTGTATATTCTTTGGCCCTTAAATTGAGACAGAACATACACATTGTCCTCACTTTCGATTGTTTTCTTTGTTTTCAATGAAGGAATTAGATAATTTATTACTGTAACCATCTGAATTTACCTTATTTTTTTCGACTTTTAATTGTGGGTTTAATGTTTCACCTTAATTTGAGTAACTGCAAACCAACAACTGCAACAAAATATATTGTTGTTATTATTGTTTATATTGTTATTGGATTTAATGTTATTAGTGTTATTATTATTATTTTTACTATTGCTGTTTTTATTACTATTATTATTAACACTACTATCATCATTATTATCTTCAATGTTATTACCATTATTGCCGTTTGGTCCCTTTTCAACCCAATTGGTAACGATATTATTTGAAATTGACGATTTAGGCGTTTTGAATAATTTAGAAAAATATTTATTGAAGCTTTTATCGTTGAGTTTAGTTAGAGCTTTTTTGATATTAGAATCAATTATTCCTAGTTTATTACTTTTCTTTAATTGTGTATTAGTACCATTGTTTTTTTGTTCCTTCGTAGTTGGTGCATTACAAGTAATATTTCTACAACATCAGATTGACCTTGAATATTGGAAAAAGATAGTAACCAATTCGTTTCTTCATAGAACTTAATTTGTTTATATAAACTGGACATTGTTTACTAAACGTGTCGTAGCACTAATCATGATTAAGTGATAATTTTTCATTAGGATTGACGCAATTTATATAGCATATAGAATTAGCGCATTTCAATTTCAATTACCGCATTATATTTTTCCTCCTTGTGATTATTTACCTTGTATATTTCAATCACTTTAATTTCATTGCTTGATTCTAGGTGCTGATTTTGTCCCTTTGGTTTGTTAAGCAATTCTGTTTCCGTGTATTTGGAACCTAGAGGGACAACCTCGATTCTGGTTTTAAGTTTACTAGGAATTTTCATTTGATATTTCTTTTCAAAATTCTTTTATAATAGCACTTTATGTTTCTTTCTTCACTATTTTCGGTTTCAACTAGAATTACTCCGTTTTTTCTATTTTCAATATTCAAATCAATACGCGTGCTGTTATAATTTTGTTTAGCAACAGGTTTAATGGCCAGCGGTATTTTTTTTTCATTTCTGGTATATTTTTGCATATGTACGTTTGCAGTTATTTTTACAATATCAAAAAATGTTTGTAAACTCGAAATAAATTTTTATTATTCGCCATATAAAATACCAGTTATTTTAAATATTTGAAAGTATTTTCTTTTTAATTAAATTTTGTATGTCCTATTAATCTTATCTTATATATCTTATTAATTAAATTTTGTATTTCTAAATGTAAAAATTGAGGACTAAAAACTTCTTTTTTTGAAATAATTTTAAAAGCATCAGTTTCGTTTACGATTCGTCATCAAATACAGTCAAGCTATTTCATAGAAACTTCCGAGACATACCTGAGCTGTGATTGAACACATGACTTTCATTAGTTTTATTAGTTTTTGAAATATTTAAAATAATCTTTTTGAGTAGCATAGCAGCTAGCCGGGTCCATGGTTCGGTTCGGTAATTTTTTCCCTAAAATTAGCAACAGTCCCTGGCAGAAATAAAATAAAGTTGGGCACCAATGATTTGTATTGTAGCCCTTTTCCCTTCAACAAATGAAAATACTGGTTTTAATTAATATATTCTATGTACATATATACCTAACACCCTATTAAAATTATTTTCATTCATGTACGAAACTATTTCTAGGATTGCATACATTTAGAATGAACGATTTATGCAGTCTGAAATAAAGCAAAAATAAATTCAAAGAAGGGTTCACATAATGCTCGATTTTAAGGGTTAATTGTGTGAGTTAAGAAAAATAACTATATTTTTTAATGACACGAATTTTACTGTTAGCTTTTTACGTTTATAGAAATTTAAAAAAGCTTGTGGTTTCGCAAATATAAGGTGCCAAATATGCAAATATAAGGTGCTTCTGTAACGTACGGTGTTGAAGAAAAACGGCATCAAAAATTTGAAAAAAAAACGGATTTTAGATAACGGTAAATTTTAACCGCCATTTTGCTTTTTTAAAGTTCAGAAATGGTATGCCGTGATAGAAGAAGCCAGCTACTATTTTTCTGCCTTTGAAAAATTTAAAAAATGTTTATGGCTTCATTGCAATTAATAGTTAAAAAATGCCGTTTTCACGGTTTTATAGGGGAATAACTTTTTGAGAGGAGGAGATAGGTGAAAATTTTGTTCTACGGAAAAGGGTTTTTAGTAAAGATCTATGTACGTGTAAAATTTCAGCTTTCTATCTTCAAGCGTGTAGAACTTTTGTAAACAGACACACGGACAGACGGACAGTTCTTGTTAGGTTTTGAAGATTTTAAGAATAGTGGAAGTGACAAGCAAACGAAAACTAACAGCATGGAACGAATCGAACTTCTTATCAAAGTATATCTATAAATAAGTAATTCGACTCGCTCCATTCCGTTAGTTTTCATTTGCATTTAGCTTCCAAATTCTTAAGATATTCCATTTTTATTTAGAAATAGATGGTAATAAGTGTTGTGTAGGCAAGAAAGGTATGATGTTGTATAGGTGTTGTGTAGGTATGAATGTACACATGAATGTACCTGGTACAGTAGATACACAGTACTAAGTACGAGTAGTGACATAGAAAAGGTGTATGCATACTGATTAATTCTTTATGGAATATAATTATTACCGATTCATAAGAAATATGCTTTAAATTTATTAAGATTGAAATAAAAATAAAAAAATTTAAAGATAATTTATTTATTTATTGATAATTATTAGTTACAAATGCTTAAATATTTTAAAAATAGTTGTGAAAAAATTAAAATATTTTCAAAAGTACATATTTGCTTCTCCACATCTTTTGGCATCAAATGAAATTTTCGTGTCGGCTTTTTTTCATCCCAAACACTTCAAATAATGTTTACCCATTTTTATAAAAAAAAATATTTTTTTCACAACTATTTAAATTTTTTTTAATATTATACGTCTTTTCAAAATTTATTTTTATTATTTTTCAAAATTACATACATATAAATTATAATAATTTTTTTTATACTTTATGTAAGGAAAAATAAATAACTCCCGCTTTTAAAAATACATTATAAAAAAACAGGTTGACATCTATTGCGTACTCTTTCCCTCTCTCAAAAATTCTTATGTGCATAAAAATGAAAATAAGAAGGTATACTGCTATACTCTTTTATAAGAGTATACTCTTTTAACTAAGGGAATTTTTTGCATACGAATATTGGTGAGTGATTGCATTAGTGTGATGTAAACGGAGAGTCGAACTCATGGACTCTTATAATGTATATAAAGATGTCTGTGGTCGAACTACTTATTAATAGATATACTTTGCTTCTTATAAAATAGATACATATACATGCACACATACTTTGCTTAATAGGTATTCATTAACCTATTAATGCAAAAAAGATGTGAAAAGAAACTGTAAAAAGTCCTTACCGAACTCAAGAGAAAAGTTAAAAAAATTTAATTTTATTTTCAAGTAATTTAATTTCTTCAAGTTTATTTTTTTCATTTTTTCGTTGTACCTACTTTGTATTCATTCTCTACGAATAAAATTTAATTTTTTTTACATTTTATTGTAAATTGTTTTATTTACATACATACATATACACACATTTGATTCTCCAATTTTGAACTTTCTTGTATGCATTTAAATTTTTTTCTTGGGGTTTATGAAATTCTGTATGAGTATAACTACAAAATACGAATGAGGAAAACAAAATAAAAGAAACGTAATGTGCTCGATGTTTCAGCAATAAAGTGAAAACAGGTTTATTTCATAAAAAAAATCTGTATATCTTAAACAGTTACTTCTTTAATTATATACATATATATGTATGTACAAGAACAAATCACATCAGTCAAACGAAATACTTTAAAGCGATCGAATGCAAAAGAAAGAAAGTTTAATTTATTGAGTCACAATATAAAAACACTAACAAATATTTCTATTTGCACAAAAAAAATATATTGTTATTTTTAAATGGCAATATTTTGTATTGTTGATTATTTAATGAAAAGAAAACATAAATTCGATTTGACTATTTTGTATAAAACTGGAGCATTTTTGCTAATTAGCTTACATCAAATTTATTTTACATTTGCAAGTTAGTTATCCGTTTCTGTGATCTATTTGGAATTTTAATTTTTAATACATACATATGTAAATTTCTATTTATGTGAAATCTCTGTGAAAAATTTAGAAGTTTTAATAACTATTAATGCTATTAAAATTTTAAATATATACATACATATATATTTTTAAATTTTAATAAGTATTTAATTGTTCAAATATTTTAAAAATTAAAATGAATATTTATGCATAATCAAAACAATCTTAATCAAAGTTTGTCAAATCGACAAACTTGGTAATAATACTTTGTAAACATTTTCATATGAATGAACATATACATATGTGCACGTAATATATGTATACATATATTATAATTTTACCATTGACCTTAATACTAAATACATACATACATATATATTAATTTTGAGTTATCTGACTTTAAAACCAAATTTGCGACAAGCGACGTAATAAAAGGGAAAAATGTAAATTAAAAAACAAAAAAGCTTAATATTTACTGTTTCTTGACTTTTATGGAATGGTATCATTCATGAGTTGTATGCAATGATTTAAATTAAGGACCTACACTCATTTATTTTCGTGAAATAATTTACTTACACTGGGGTCTATCAGACCCCAATATGTAATATCGTAAAAATATTTAAAAAAAAAAAATTTTGCCCTAATTTAAGTTTTGTTTTTATTTTCCTCGCTTTATCTTCAAAAATACACATATAAGAAAACCTAAGCAACTCATTCATTTAAACACAATGGAACATTCTAAATTTGAAAATCTACATAATGTACCTCGAAACCATGTGAGTCCCTTTGAATATTGGCATCTCTTAACCTGAAAAATTTCAAAAAATTGCACAAAACATACATATTTAATTTGAACTGAAAGTACATACATACATACATATATTATATTTTATAGATACATATACATAAATTATATCATACATACATACATGTATACACATGCATATAATATAACACGTATATACATGAATGTTAATTATATTTACGTTAAAACCAACGTTATTTATATTACGTTAGTTACGGTAAAACGTTATATACATATAAATACGCTTGTTTAAGTTTTAGTTTAAAAATTATATGAAGTGTTTTTAAAGAAATGGTATTTTCAAATTAAAAAATATTCTTTAAAACATGATGTGTCATACTTATTTCATTTGAATTCATAAGATTTTTTTCTCTTCAACTCTGAATTTTCCTAACTCGAACTATTTAGCGTTCCAGTGCCACTTGGAGTTATAGAGGTTTAATTGTATTATTGAAAAAAAATTAGTTCGAATTTCATCAAATTAAATTTAATTGCAAATTTTTAATTCATAATTTATCAGAGCGAATAGGTGCTTTGTCTAAATTTCAAATGACCGAAACGCAAAATTTGCAGGAGAAGGAAGTGTTCTTACCGTCTTTCATGGGACAAAAAGCAATTTTGGAATAATTGCGATTTTAATAAGTACTATCACTTTACTTAATAAACGGTATATGTCACATTCTGTTTGACAAATCGCTTCTTTTTTTTCAAACAAAGAATCCACCAACCAACTAAACACATTTTTACTAGGATTTGCCACTTTTTTAAAAATTTGCGTGTCATATTTAATCTACAAACATAAGTACCAGGTTATCGTTAATAATGCAAAATACTATTTTTACGTAGACTATTGTGTAGAAAAGTAAAATTAAATTAACATTCACTAAATTACATAAGTATAATGTAGTAAAACATATACAAAGGTACATAAAGCTCTGGTCTTTAATAGGTTTATTGTCAACTCTCCTTAAAATTAGACTTTGAATTTGTAATTCAGTAAATCATTTAGGAATTTATTTATGATATTGTACTGTATTCATAAGTAATTACACATTTTGATATTGCTATAAAATTACCAGAAACCTTTAAAATACTTTTCAAATTTAGCGGCTTTGTGCAGTTTTCCTGGATGTCCAGCTCACGGTTCAATAGTTTTTTCTAACGAAATTTTGGAGGATGGAACAATTGCGTCCTATTATTGTGAAAGGGGATTTGAACTTTTAGGACCAGTAAGAAAAATATGTGAAAATGGTAATTGGTCACCGTCAGGAATACCGTTCTGCGGTAAATATTTTTTTTTTTGACTTAAATATTTTCTTTGAATATTATACATATATAATTGCGAATTTTGAAGTTATAAACGTTGCAACCGGAAAAGCTCCAATGCAAATTTCAACAGAAGAGCAGGGCGTTTCACAAAAAGCAATAGACAGCTCTACTTCAATGTTTTTTGACAAAAATACCTGTACGTTAACCAAAGCAGAGAAGCACCCATGGTGGTATGTTAATTTGCTCGAGCCTTATATGGTGCAACTTATACGATTAGATTTTGGAAAATCATGTTGTGGTAAGATTTTGGAAATTCTCTTTGCAAAATATTCTATATTTTAATTAAACGTCTTCAGGAAAAAATCCTGCTATTGTTGTAGTAAGAGTGGGTAATAGCCGACCTGATATGGGTGTTAATCCAATCTGTAATAAGTTTATTGGTTTTATTGAAGAAGGTCAACCGCTTTTTCTTCCATGTAATCCTCCTACCCCTGGGGCTTTTGTATCAGTACATTTGGAAAATGACGAGCCTAATCATCTTTCCATATGTGAAGCGTTTGTCTACACAGATCAAGCACTGCCCATTGAAAGGTGTCCCATATTTAGAGATCAACCCCCGGGTGCAACTGCATCTTATAATGGGAAATGTTATATGTTTTATAACAAACAACTTTTGGGTTTTAATTCTGCGCAGTCATTATGTGAATCTAGAAATGGTACGCTTATCAATGAAATTAATCCGGCTCTGCAAGGATTTATTAGTTGGGAACTTTGGAGAAGACATCACGTTAGTTCGTCTTCACATTTTTGGTTAGGAGCGGTGCGAAACAAAACTACAAAGATTTGGAAATGGATTAATGGTGGACATGTTCTAGTATCCTTTTGGAATAATATAGATAGTTATGGCGACTGTGCTATATTTGACGGCTCTAAAGGATGGTTATGGAGTGTTGCGGAGTGCGATATGAAACTAAATTTTATTTGCCAACATCGTAAGTTTATTTTGTTCAAGCATTAGCTTACTTAGTTATTTTATTTTTATACGTTTTGTATTATACTTTTGCGAAATGTATATACATATTATATCGCTCATTTAGTCTACAATGCTTCTAAAAAAAATCTACAATTTTCTTTTCAAATGTTCAATTTATTTTTTTTTAGAACCAAGTACGTGCGGAAATCCTGAGCAGCCACCTAATTCAACAATAGTAGCCAACAAAGGTTTTGAAGTCGGATCAAAAGTATTTTATTTTTGTGATCCGGGTCATCTTTTAGTTGGATCTCCAGTTAGAGAATGTTTAGAAACAGGATTTTATGGAGAATTTCCACCTGTATGCAAGTGTAAGGATTTAGAGATACCATTTTATTTTTTGTATAGGCAATTAAATCTTGGGAAACATTATAGATAATAAGGCTTCCTTGAAGGTGAAAACTTCAGCTTTTGACAAATGTCCAAATCATATTATTAATTTTAAACTTTCATTAAAAGAGTAACTCTTTTATATGCAATTTTGTTTTCGCGTCATGTTGTTCATAATCTTTTATGTTAGCTTATAAATTTTAATCATTTGAAACCTTTGATTAAAGTTTAGTTAACTTTTATGAAACAAAATATTTTCTATTAGACCACATCGGATTTGTATGTGGGTCGTATCAAAAACGGTTGGTGTATAACAAAATTTTCCTTTTGATAAACCAAAATATTTTGTTTTTGTTGGGGTATGTAATTTTCAAATGTATTACTTCTTTTTATGCACATTATTTTTAAAAAATAAATTACATACCATAATTTTTAAGAAATCAAAACTCGAAATTGCCATAATTCTTGATTTCTAGATAGCGCTTGCTGTAGATCTATTTTTTTTTAGATTTCCCTTTAATATGAATTATTTTAGATATTGATTGCGATAGACCTGCTTCCATACCTTTTGGTTCTTTTATATTGATAAATGAGACAACTACATATGAATCTATAGTTAAATACTCATGTAACCAAGGATATGAAATAAAAGGCAAAAATATTTTAAAATGTGACATGGATGGTAGATGGAATGGTCCTCCACCAAGTTGTCAGAGTAAATAGTGTATTCCTAAATTTTGATATACTTTCTGTAATTATTTATTTCTAAATATTTAGTAACTGAATGCGAAGCATTGTCAACAGGTAATAGGAACATTATTATTGACATTACCAATGGAACACTTTATCAATCAAAAGCAAAAATTAAATGTAAAGATGGTTATATCCTAGACGGTGTTAATATTTTAACTTGCAAGGAAGATGGCCAATGGGATCATTCTTTACCAGGATGCAGGCAGATAAGCATAAAATCTTCAACAACCAAAGAAAATGTTTTTGTAAAAACCACAGCAAGAGGTAAAATTGGTAGGCACACAAAAATATCAATACTTACTTAACTTAAACAATATTAACTTATAATGAGTATTAAAAGTTTCATACTCAAGTCAAACCATGTATGAAGTATGAGATATTTGGCATGTACTTTATTGAAATACATAATCTGAATTGATATGTTAATAAAATTAAAAATCTCTTGATATGTTATGAAAGAATTCCGCACGAAAGCAAACGGAAAAATCCCTTTTTTGTAATTTTTCTCTTTCTATTAAATTCTTCTTGGTTATGCTTTTATTAATTAGGCTCTGTCTTTGCCCTTCTTAAAAAGAGCCTGATTCCAGGCGACGCACAATTTTTCTGGTCCACTAATTATTAATTGGACTTTCGAAAATGACGAAATTAGCGACTTATTTATTCCTTAACCCTCTCGTTTTTTTCGTTGCGTCAATCATTTTAAAATATTTTGTGTAGTACAAAATCAAGGATCCGAACTAGCCAATACCCGCTCAAACTTATATAATAATGTACAGACAGGTGATTTTGCTGTTGTTGTTGTGAAAGCAGAAAATACCTGGAACTTTATTGAAATTATGGAAAGAATTTTCTTATCTAATAAAACTCTAATGTTATCAGTTGTAAATTTTATTTAATAACTATTTTTATATTTTTTAGATGATCATAAGGACAAAAAGGTTTTCAACAAATTGAGTAAGAATCAAGATTCACGAAGGAATACCTCAAAAATTTCTAATTTGAACAACAACATTGAAACAAAATCAAAACTTTTAATAGAGGTATAATTTTTAATTCACTTTTAACAAGTTTTTTATTTGTAAAATACAGGTAATCTCAAAATATTTTGCAAAAATTTTTCTTTATTTAAACATTAAGTACATCTATTAAAAAATTGTTAGATAACCGTAAACAATATAATATATCGTACCATAACCTTAGTTTATTTGATACAGGTTAATTGCTCAAATATTGCAATGCAATATAGCAGTTCTGACAATATATAATATATGTATATATATTTTAAGATGCTTCTCAAATTTTGAGTATTTAAGCTGGAGATTTTATTTTAATTGGATAGAAGTAGTTTTTCATTGTATACACATTTCTTAGTATGATTTATTTCTTGATTGCACATATATAACGGTTTTGAAATTACCGTTTATTAGGTAAAGTGATAAGTTTTGTAATAATTATGTTTTTTTTAATTTCTATTACAAAATTTAAATTTTTTTTTAAAACAGTAGTTTTTTTAACAAAAATAAAATTATCACTTTACTTAATAAACGGTATATGTCACATATTCTGTCTGACAAATCGCTTTTTTTTTTTTAAACCAGTTTTGGACCACCTTGTATAATATTTTTAATATTATATTTTTGTTCTTATGTGAAAAATTTGTTATTAATAATACATCCACGATTTACGTGGTTTAAATCGAGTTAAGAATTCAATAAAATAGATAATAAGCTTTCAATATTTGCAAATTAAATGTATTGATTGATAAGATTCAAATAAAATAAAATAATTAGTAAAAAATCGGTTTAAAAAATTCGTGTCTAATTATTTTTAGTATTTATTAATTTTGAACAAACATAAAAACTTATTAAACATAAAGAATATAAAAAAAAAATCTGATGTGGTCAGCACATAACCGACCGCAATGTGTATTGTCTAGTTAAGTGAAAGTGTTACAGAATATTATAAAAATGTTAAATACTTCTTTCCAATTTTTAGGACATTAGTAAGCTTATAGTTAATATTCCTAGAAAAATGTAAATTTGTCTCTTAGTAGAGTTTCGCTTTGTGCTACCCGAATTCCCTGAAATGCTCGTCAGGTAACAACCAGAACTCAAATATCAAATTTTGAAGAAATTCTATCAATTCGTTCCGTAGATATGGTGAAAAATGTAAAATCGACCCGCAGATCAGTTTTCGAGCCCTGATCTTTCCAAAAAATCTAAATATTCATTGTTTTAATACGAGGAATTTCAATGAAATCGGTTGATTATTTCTCTTTATATACACAAAAATGTATATTTGGCCCGTAGTAAACGTCTAGTTGCTGAGGCCTGATTTCTTCCAAAAGTTAGGAGGTTTCGCGGTCGGTCTAGTGAAGCTTATATATGAAATTTCAAGAAAATCGGTTGAATATTTTCTTCAAAATGTTCAAAAATGTAAAACAGGCCCGCTAAAAAGTGCAGTTCCCGAGGCCTGATATATCCCAAAAGTTAATCAATCCGTGCCATGGTGGAAATAAACTTACATATAAAATTTCATCAAAATCGGTTCAGCAGAACTTGAGATACACGCGTGCACACAGACTGACAGGTTGCTAAAAATAGTTTATTTACACTTCCTTACTATAGAGAAGTGCATTCCCACCGAAAACTCGATATGCAAAATTTGTTGCCATCACATAACCTACCTATTGTATACACAATACGGTCGGTTAATATTAGTTCAAAATTAACTTTTATCCTTAACTGCTGCAATCTCAGCTTTAGGTTCAATTTCGCATCAGCTGAAATATTTTCAACATTTTCAAAAATTACATTGTTAGATTCGCTGCCTAAGTTTGTGAAAAGTTCTGCTATTCTTATTTGTTTTTTTAAAAAATTTGTTCTGTCTTCTTGAAAAATACGTTTAACTAAAAAAAAATTCAAAATCGGTTTTTTTTTTAAAGTTACATACAATCAGTTGTTATATTGAACAATAGGTTATAAATCATTCTACTAATTCGAATATTTCAATAAAGTTATATAATGTTATCTCGCTGAGTTCTTTCAGATTTCTTTTATCTAAAGAGAATTAAAATTGTTTAAATACATATTAAAAAGCTCTAATTAGCTATATATAGCTTTAATTATTTTAATTTTTTTTATTAGAATAATGGCGTAAGTGCGATAAATGATCACCAAAGAAACCAAATTTCACATGTAGAAACGACTGTAAATACTAGAGGACACAACGTCAAACAGTCAAAAAGTTCATTTAAACTTAATTTCGCATCTCTAGTTTCCGTAGGAGTATTTGCAGGCTTTATATTGTTGTCAACAACAATAACATCATTAGTGCTACTATTTAAAAGGTATAATTCAGTAAACAGTATAAAATACAATTTTCCAAAAATACATTAGCTCCTGAAGTGTCTGTTTTAAAATATGACAAAATGGCAAAGGTAAACTATGCCAATGTAATATTTCATTATTTGAACATTATCTATGCCTTGAAAACAAAAGACAATTAGGAGAAAAGAAATCTCAGTCTTTATTGATAAGGCGGCTGGAGTCATTAGTAGGTTGAACAATTTGATTCTTAGGAGTTTGTGGTGAAACGCGAAACCGAAAGTGAAATATGCTTTTAAATAAGTTTGTAAAATTTTACAAGACTTTCCAAACATAATTTTCCCCAATGATCATATGTTACTTTTACTTTTCAACCTTTTTTGGAGAGCTCTTTAATGCATTTTATACATTATTACACTTTTGTTATCATTTTTCTTACCTTCTTACTGGGTTTTATTTCAAAAAATAAAGTTTTCGAATAGTAAAAAGAAATTAATTCTCGAAAACATTTTGCAAACTTCTTCATAATCTTTTTATTTTTTATAAGTAAATTTGGCAATCTTCGACCAATTTTTATATCCGTACGAACGTATGTTCGAAGGGTATGTTCGAAGGGTCTAAATTTGCCTTACCGTTTGCAACGCTAAGAAATAATGGTCTGAGAGACAGACACAAGTGTATGTTTTTAATCAGCGTCAAATTTACATTTGTAGATAGCTGCCACACAACTTCAAAATTTATTTGACAATATCTTAAAAACAATTTAAGCCGGGAATTGAAATTTCGTACAAGTAAATATATTAGTAGGGACAATGTGTTTGATAAAAGTCGTTGAAATTGCTTGGCTCTTTCTGGTAGCAGCCGTACAACTCCAAAAAGTTGTTTAGCATTATAACTCCAAAAGTTGTTTGGCATCAGAAATTAAATCCCAATTAGTCGTGAATCCCAATTTTAATTTCATCGAAGGGTGCACTTACTTATCTTAGCTTTTTGTGGTGTCGCCGAATCTCTTCTTTTCCCGCTTCATTTGAACCAGCCGTACTGAGTTTTTCTTACAGTCTCCTAAAAAAAATCTTACCGCGTTCGAGAACAGAAATTAATTTTCTTTTTTTTTTTCGAAATGCCCCGCCATTTCATTAAGAGACGTCGCGCGCTCTAAGAATGTTTAGGACTGAGTCCCGTTAATCGCCTGCGATTCGACATTATTGAAAATGCCTTCAATATCAAGGAAGGGTTCTCTAAAAGTCCTTTCAAAAACTGTTTGTTTGAAGCTCTTTTGTTTTTTGGAAAGGAAATTATAAGCAAAAAAAATTATTATATCTTAAGTTATATTAAAAATTCGCCAAATTTTCTTAAAAGCCTACAGTTCGGAAATGGTTTTAATTTGACAATATTGCTGCATGTTGCTGAATCACCCGCATATTTAGTTTTTAAAATTAACGAAATTTCCTTATCCGTATTAGAATTTTCAAATTAAATAAGCAGCTTACAGTTGTCAGAGAATTTGTATAAGCTACAAATGACAATTTGAAAATCTGTTTTTGCACAGCAGTGTTATAATTTTCGCTGTAATGCATTCGGTATCCTGGACGTGTATTCTCAGTTTTAAATATTTATATCTCTTAATTCATTAAGAGAAATAAATATTTAAAGCTGGTGTTAAGTTATTTAAATATTTAAAATAATTAAATTCCATTTAATTAAAGATTAGTTTATAAAAAATGTATGGGTTTATTATAAACTTAATAAGCCAGGTTTATGATTTTTTGTTTTTGATTCTGTGGTAGGGACTATAACGTATATACTTTTCTTTAGTTAACTGGTCTTAGCAAACGTATGCGAGTTAATAATAAACATTTATTTTATTTTTGCTAACTATGTACATGAAAATAGCTGTTGTTTTATATACATATATATTTGAACTTATATTTAAGAATGCACTTATCAAGGCGACATTACAAGCAAAAGAGGTCGGCTGATTGTAAGACAATAGCTTCGATAGATAGTTCTTTATCAAGTTCCACCAATGGTTTAAATAGGTGAACATAACAAATAGCAACTTTTATTTGTTTGATTTGATTTTAATTTCTTTTTTTCAGATACTATAGACAAGCATGGGAAAATCTGCATGAGTTTGCAAATAAAAGCAATTTAAATTACAATTATGGGATTAAAACAAAAAAAGAGTATCCAGAAAGGTGAGCATTTAAAAGTAGATTTTCCAACCCTCATTTCCCCTTAGTACTGAAAATTGAATTCGAATAAGTACTACGGGGAAGTAGCTCATAAACATACTTTTATCTTTTATTTGTCAATCGCAATTTTATCAAATGATACTTGATGTTTTGTGCTTTTAATTACGTAAACTGCGAAAGACCGATTTAAGTAATTATAATTAAAAATTTTCTTTATACTGGTACTTGGTACAGTGTGGTTGAAAATTACATATATTTTTTCGTACGTAGTAGAACCTCCCTAAGCGTATTATAAAATTATAAAATATTTTGTCAAATTCTTTGTATTTTACATAAAAGTAAATTAAAACATAAAGTTTTATTCATAGACACGCAAGAAAGCAAAAACAAAACAAGCGAGCAAAGATAAAAACAAAAATAAATCTGTTTTGCTAATGGGGCATGTATGGAGTGTTCTTTAGTATGCAATAATATGTAAATGACAGAAAATGGTGTAACCTACGGAATGTAGAGGTGTGCTCTTTAAAGAGGCATAACTGTATGTAAAAATGGACCAAGGGCGGTGAAAATCTGCTCATATTAAGAAGGTGGTCTCGTTATAGAGCGGAAAACATATGGTGGTTTTATTGTATTTATTTGTGTTTGTAGTAATTTTTGCTTTTGGTTTTCTGTAAATATTAAGTTAGTTAAAAGATGTGTTTTCAATAATCTGAATGTTTATGAGCCATCCGTTTTAATGATTAACTATTATATCATATGCAATTTTGGCGATTATTGTGGATTTTGCTTGTGATTGTTGTGGATTCATCTATGTTAAGAAAACATTGCATCAATTCAAATCGAATGCAATCAGTTTGTAAAAAATTATTTATATTCAAATCCTGGAGTTAAATATAAAGAAGCAATCAAACATTTGCAAAACTTAAAATTGCATATTTGCCTGAGCCCTGAAACGGATGACTGATAAATACCCAGATTCTTGAAAACGCATCGCTTGACTAACTTAATACTTACAGAAAAAAAAAATAAAAATTACTACAAAAAACAAAAATTACTACAAAAACAAATTAACAAAATAAAATTAACTCTTCAATTTAAAAGCAAACTCTGGCAACAATTGATTGGTGGCATTTTGATCGGATGGGAAAGGACGTTTACTCTGATTCAACATTCAGTTGATGTCATTTTGTTTACAAACTCTATCATGGCGTTGATTTCTTTATTACTATCATGGCGTCAAATATGGAATCGACTTAACTTTCCTTCAAGCACAAAGTTGTTCCATATGCAGCTTAAATTATGTTTTCATGATTTTTTAATCTAGGTGACTATGCAGATCTCTTCATTTACAAACCATACAAACTAAACTAAATTTTTTAAAAAGCGGTTTAGATCCCTTCCATTTACATTCACTTAGTACATAAGTTAGTTCAGGTTAGCTTGTCGCGGTCCACAAAATGGTACACACGAGCCACTTAGGCTCGTTGTGGTACCGCCGGAGCTTTCCTTTTCAGGCCCTCATTTGAATTTATAAAACAGCTGCAGTCCCTAACTTTCACATTCGCAAGTGCGTAGTTCGACTGAAAATAAGACCCAAAAAATCTACCTGGAGTTCACCAGCACCAGACATGAACATAGAAGGTGGGTCACCGCTTCTTACTCCTCTTCGTGCCAACAGCTTCTACAGAAACCGTTTATTGGGAGGCCCGCCCTGCTTGTACGTTCGCTAATCGGACAATGGTCCGTCATAACTCCTACCACAGCACTGATATCCTCCCGTCATAGAGATATCAGATTCCTTGTGCGACGCAAGTCCAGCTTGGTCCACAAATTCTTTGTTGTGTTACATATTGCTCCATTTGCCTATCTAAAGTTGATGGGCTTCACTGGTGTGTTGTGCAGCAGCAGTTTGTGAGTGCATTGCTGTGTTGTGCAGCAGCATCTTGCGAGTGCTTAGGGGATTGCCAGTGGTTCTTTTACAGATAGGTAATACAGTTTCCGGTGAACCAAACCAATTTTATCTCGAACTTCCCGCCATCTCGAAAAGAGACGGCCCACAGTCCAGAATAGAATTAGTTCTCCCTACCAGATCACTATGAATATCACTATTGTGCACATACCAGGGAGCACCCACCATATTACGAAGGACCTTGTTCTGAAAAGTTTGTATTTGTTTCATGTGTGTTTTTTTGGCACCATAGCTGCAAGCTACACGTCCATATAGGCTTTATCATTTGGCTATATATCAACACCTTATTTTATGTTGGCAATCCAGACCCACAACCTATGAGTCAATAGTTTTCTCTACATTTGCTTTCTAATTCTATTTTCTTCTTTACATGTTTTTTCCGTCTGAGTTTGACAACAAAAGTCATACCTAGGTATTTCGCTGTGTTTTGAATTGATATTTTAGCGCCACTCAAACTCAATTATGGTGGATTCAAAAAATTTTTGTTTGTATAGATTTACTTTCATTTAACCTTATTTTCCACGTTTTTGCTCCCTGTAACTTTTTTGTCGATTCTTCAACCCTTGATCCCACTGCTAACTTTGCTGTATTATAGGCAAACGTAGCCAAAGTTGCACCTTCTAAATCTAGCAAATAGCTTGTATAAAGCACATATAATACAGGACTAGAATACTTACTACTATTAAAAACAATTTTTCGAAAAGTTTTGATATCATTGGTAGTAGAGAAATATGTTTATATGACTTTGCCTCATTCAAGGGTTTCCTCGGTTTTCCTATCATAATAACTTCTGCTACTTTCCACACCTCATAATAACTTCCGTTACCTTCATACCTCAGGTTAACTGCTGCATTTACCAATTTTTTCAAAAATGTCATAGCCTTTCTCGGCAATTCCCTTATTATCTGAGCAGTAGCGACTGTATCGCTTGGCCATTTTCTTTTTCATCAAATAAAGCCATAATGCTTTCATCCATATCAAAATCTACAAAACAAACACTAGAATACAGTGAAAATTGGTTCCTTTTGTTGAAAAATTTCTTCCAAGTGATCAGTAAATAGTTCAGCAACGAATAATTCGTTTCTTTAGTTGCCGATAAACCTTTTATATAATTCTCGTATGACTGCGATTCAAAATTTCCTATTTTTCGTGAGAGTATTTGAAAAAGTCTATTCACAATCATTTTATTGTCTGTTTGACCCGACTATTGCCATTTACGTCTAGCCCTTCTTTTTTGTACTATTAAATTAGTTATGACCTTAGAATAATTACTTGATACATGTTTCAATTCAGAGAACCTTGTTTTTTTTCCGGTCGGCTTTCTGTATCAATTTGGTAAAACCCTTCACCTATTCAATCTAGTTGGTCCCTAGTCTGCAGTTCCGCATAAAGATTTAACTAATTTAAGATTTTAATTTAAGATTTTAATCTTAAGATAGGTTAATGTCTAATAGCATAAATCCAATCCAATCTGTGGTTTTGTTAACTAAAGTGGGTACACTTCGTTTGTTAGAGAGCAGAGTGATAGGAATTCAAATTAAAATCATCTTCCAAGTTAAAAAAATTTGCTGAAATTCTTTTAGATATAAAAAAGTTAATAAGATCTCGGTCATCCTTCTTAATCTGCAAATGTAATTACGCCCAGCTTTCTGAAGCGCTTCCAAGAACTCAATGCACAGGTGAGAATTCGTACTTGATTGTTGCACTTTTGTTTATGTTTATCGTTGAACGTGGGCTTTACGAAGTAATTTAAATTCGCAGATGATTTATACTTATGACTGTATAGAAGTCAGAAGTTTTTTAAGAACGTTGCTTCCAATATATCATGTTGCTTATTTGCCTACAGATTTATTCTGGATGCCAGTTGTTTTGACGGGAGTTCTTTTTCGTTTCATTTCGAGGAGTTGGTGAACTGCTACTGCTGGGATAAATTTAGAAAATTGGTTTCAAAAATTTTTAATTTTTCTTGAATGGAGCCTATTTTGCTACTTGTCGCTGTAGCTTAGCTGTTTTGTTTTTTTCTAAAAAGCATATAAGTACAGCCAATTTTTTTGGTTATTAACATTTGAATTGCAAAAAATTTATCTTTATGTTGAATATATCTCTCATTTCTGTTAAAAGTAAGTCTTTTTATGGTTTTTCTCGCATTTTAGGCTAATTGAATTTTTAGTATTATACATAATTACTGGAGCGATTTGTTTTTTTTGTATTAATATTTGTGAGGCCTTTGACATTGTTGACCATTGCATCCTTCTATAAAAGCTTTACAGAAGTAATTTAAGAGGTGTAATTCACAAAGTTCTCAGCATGTTTGTCCGGGAGACAAATAAGGTTAAGGCTTGGTGGCTGGATCTCTTCTCAGTTGTTAGTTAGTGAAAAATCTAAATTTATGGTTTTTAGCATAGGTGGTGTTGTGCATAAATCAGTGTACTCTTTTGTACTGTAGTAAAAGTGATACTATGCGAGTTTCCGCTGATGCTTGTGGTGTTCATTTGAATGTTGTTCTGGCTTGCTCCGCGGGCTGCTTTAAAATTGCGTTCGTTACCTTCAAATATCTTGGTATTTTATTAAATTTTACGATTAATCGGTCGGATCACACCAATACTTTAAAAAAATATTTGATAATGACCACTAGGCACTCGTATTTTTTGAGTCAATTTTGTGCAGCAAACTATTGGTTGGTTTTTACCAAGCTCTATTTAATTCTAGGTTGCAGTACTGTTTAGTTTGTTCAGGGAGTGCATATCAATGTAGAATAACTTATTTGTTAACGGCTCAGAAACATGCAATTAGGATAATTGCATGTTTCTGAAATGATAAGGTTTGGGTATATTCCCCTTGAGGCATTTATATTTTTACATAGTTTTGTTTTCGACAGATCAGACTATCATCAGTTTAGAAATCTTGAAGCGTATAATTTTAGAGTTATTAAAAATATGCATGCTATTGTACCCACACAATAATTCTCAACACTTTTTCATTTATTACTTGTATGGTGCTCCGCGATTATTTAATAGATTACCTTACGATATTAGAACTGAGACTAAAAAATTTAAGTTTCTTAAGGATAATAAATTTTGGCTGTTTAGCTTTGACCATTCTGCATTTGATGCTTTTTTGAACTTTATGTTGTGAAATAAATACAACAATGATGAATTGTGATACGGATTATGAATTTTTGTGCTTGTTTACGACCATAGCGTATTGCATTTTCTTGTTAATGAATAATAAGTTTTTAAATTGTATGATTTAATTGAGGGTATCCGGTACTAACTTCTAGTTGAGTTACACATAAAATGCATAATCATTAATTATAATTAATTTAATGACTAAAGGAAAATGAAAAATTACATTAGCAAATATGTTATAACTTTCCAAATAAAATAAAGTTGCGTCAAATCAATGTAAATTTTAATTACCAATGTAATTAAAATTATTTTCGTTCATACACCATTCGCGGCGGATTGGGCCAAGAAATATCCGCAGGAAAGTATGCTTCTGGTGAGAGTCCACTAAAATCCAATAGAAATCCAGATGCGGCGGATTCACAATGAGCGGCTTTCACGTGTGCGACTGATCCTGAGGAACGGAAGAAGTTATATGTGCTGTCTTGCATAAGGGAATTATTCTCTAAGGGTAGGAGAAGAAAACTCCGACAAAAACAAACCACGTGCAATGAACAAAACACAAGGATTGTATACCCCAGGTGGTAATCCAGCAATGCCTGAAAATTCTCATATATTCTGCGGGAGACCACTTATTACATAGTAGATCGGCGTTGATGGACCCATTTAAAAGGAGATCGTAGGTCATGCTCCCTTTGGTGATTGCCGATAACTGTGAGAAAAAGTCCAATAAGTCTGCAGAAGACAAAAAAATGAAAATCCAAGAGGGTAATAAGAGAAAGCATCTTACACAGGATAGTAAATTGGATACTCAGAACTCGAAAATAACCGAGTTAGAGAGTCTTTGTAAGGTGCTACATAACGAGATCTGCACATTACAAGCAGAGAATGTAAATTTAAAAAATCAAATAAAATCTGCATCAACAGAAAAAAAGAACGAAGATTATTGTTTAGGAAACCGACGAGGGAGAACCGGCTAGAGAAGTGACTGTATCCTAAAAAAGGATAATGCAAAGAAGCGGAAAATGAAGAAATCTTCTGAAATAAATTAGGAGAAGTTAAAAAAAATAATGAAACCAGCCCTAAAATGAAGGCTGAAAATCCAAAGAAGCACAACTTCTTCTCCGGTTATATTGAGCAATATTAAAAATTACTCCACATAGTAAAAATATTAAAAGAAGAAAAAATGAATTATAATGTTGTAAATAAAATCAAAAGGAAAAAAGATAATGTAAAATATATTTCAATAAAACTTCCGCTCTTTATGTTATCTTTTGACCATTCGGAAGAGGTAACTAAAATCTATGAAATAGAATACTTACATGACTACAGCACATGAGAGCAAAAATTGAAACCCTTAAAAGCAGCAAGTCCATTTCGCAATGCAAAAGAGGCTAGAGGTTTGGATACACACAAAAGTTTTGCCAAAGAGGGCTAAATGTGTAAAATGGGCTGGAAATCATATGACCACAGAATGCAACAAGGATGATAATTTTCAGCCCAAATGTGCTAACTGGAATGAGGCACACTCTTATAGCTATTGAGGTAGTTTGGTTGCAAAAGAATTGCAAAAAAGAAGATTACAAAAAAATAAACCTAAACAAAATCAAGTTAAATTTAATAAGCAAAGAGCTCCAAGAATACGCAGAATAACAACGCTTACCAAAGGGTTAAAGGGAGTATCATATTCACAGCCGCTTCAAAGCAAAACAGGATATAAGAATAATAATAAGGAACCTGAGAACAGAACCCCACAAACGAAAAGAACTGACGCAGATATTATGCAAATATTGCGTAGTATGTTGATTAGAATTGATGAGATCTCTAAAAGATTATTAAAAATATAAAATAGATACACTGTGATATTTACGAGGACAACAAAGACATTAATGTATGAAGATGTACGTAAATGAAATACGTATAGTAACTTGGAATGCTAATAGTGTTTTTAATAAGAAACAAGAATTAGAGATTTTTCTGAAAACAAGAAATATAGATATTTTTTTACTGTCGGCCTTAAAATAAAACGTTATGATTTATAGCAATCAAGCGGTACATCCCAGCAATCAGCCGAGAGGAGGTAGTGTAATACCAATAATTAAAAGTATGGAACATAATCAAGAATTCAAGATAGAAACAGCTGAAATTCAGCTTATTTTGGTAAAAAATAAGTCTACTTAACAGAACTTTAGTGTTAGTGCTGTATACTGTCCACCAAATTGGAGCATTAAGCAAAATACTTTTAAAGATCTCCTGTACGAACATGGACATAGATACCTCACAGGAGGTGGCTATAATGCCAAACATACAGATTGGTATTTTAGAATCACCTCAACTAAAAGAAGAGAGTTACCAAAAGCTATTCAAGAACTAGGTTGTTGCTATCACTCCGCTGGTACTCTAACTTATTCGTCTACTGAAACCAACAAGATTCCTGATGTTATTGACCTGTTTTATAATTAAAACAATATCAGAAAACTTTCTAAGCCTTGAGTATAATTATAATTTTAATTCGGATCACTCTGCTGTCATATTAAAACTAAGTGAAAAAATAACTAGAACATTATGTAAACCCCCTTGATAAATAGCACTACAGATTGGCCGAACTTTAAATACGAAATAATAAACAATATTGACGTAAATGTTAATATACAATCAAGCGAACAATTAGTTCTTGATTTAGGAGAATTTATTGAAAACATACGAAAAGCTGCATGGGACAATACAATAATGTCAAGAAATAACTGATTTAATAGGTGAAAAGAGAAGAGTCTGACGTAGATGGCAACGATCGCGTTACCCTGATGATAAAACTGTTTTAAACAGACTTTTCCAGCAGCTTAAAAGAAAAATCCAAGAATTTAAATTCTTAACATATGAAAATTATATAAAGAACTTGTCAGCTACGAGGAAAACGAATTATTCCTTTTGGAAGGCGGCAGAGAGCAAAAAGAAACCGATTAAGCACGCTGCGCCATTGATAAAAGCAAATGGCAGTTGGGCGAGGAGCAATATAGAGAAAGCCGAATTTTTTGCTGATCACTTTGAAAGCATATCCACACCAAGCAGAATAACATCAAATGTGAGTTTATTAGAATCTGCCGCAATTGAAGTAAGCAGCATAGCTCCACTTACTCAAATAGAAATTGCGGAAGAAATAAGATCCTTGAAGTTGAAAAAATTGCAAGGTTTTGATCTTATTACTTTCTGAGTACTAAGAGAGCTACCAGACGAGACATTAGAACATTTGATTAAAATCATGAATGCAGCTATAGATTTTGAGTGTGTTCCTTGTGCTTGGAAAGTCGCAGAAGTAAGTATAGTGCCCAAACCTGGGAAATCCTTGAGGGAAACAAAGTCTTACAGACCCATTTCACTATTACCAATGATGTCTAAGCTTTTTGGAAAGCTGATGTTAAGGAGATTGAAACCAATAGTAGAAAATAGGAGCCTCATATCAAACCATCGATTTGGATTTAGAAGAAACCATTCTACAATCTCAGTAGGTCCATAGTCCATAGAATAACGAATATTATAGAGCTTGGAAAATAAAGTGTACCTCAAGGCAGTATATTTGGTCTAACATTGTACTTGCTTTACACGAGTGACCTACCACAAGTAGAAAACGCTCCGGTATCCACTTTTGCTCACGATACTGCAGTATTGACGGTAGCATCGAACATTAACGATTCGACAAAAAAATTACAGGAGGCAAGTAACAGATTAAGCCAGTAGACGAAAGATTAGAAAATGAAATTGAATGAAGCAAAATCGATTCACATAAACTTCACCAATCGAAAAACAGTGAATCCACCACAAATTAACTTAAATGGAACGAACGAATCTATAACTCAGCAAAATACCTAGGAATGACTTTAGACGTCAAGCTAAGGTGGAAAGAGCATAGAAGAAACTCATAGAATTAGAAAATAAATATAAAGAAAATTATTTTCGTATTATAATATGAGCGTGGTATTTGGCAATTGATAATAAAAAATTGATTTAAAACCATACCATTATACCAATATGGTTATATTGCATTCAACTGTGTTCTTGTGCCAAGAAAACTCACATTAACAAAATTCAAACCTCTACGAGGCATGGTAAATGCGCAATGGTATATGCGTAACAGTGACTACAATTGGATGTGGATGATATTGGGAGTTGTGCTACTAAGCATAGGGCTCGTGTAGAACAGCATGCAAATATGGAAGCACCGCGGCGGCTAGACAATGGCGTTATGATGGAAAGACTTTAAAGAACAAGACCTTTCGATTTAACATAAAATACCAATTTCCTTATGGAAGGTATTTAATTCCTGTATGGAAAGACCAAATTAACGCCGAGGTAAAAACGCCGGTAACGCCGATTCGTTCAGATTTTAGGTGATTTTTTAGGGTAGAAGTTTCGCCCCCCACTGTCAGAGAAAAAAGGAAGGTAGCGCCGTTCTTCTGCGTCTTTCGGGATTTTTTCACCTAAAACAAATTCATCTACGAAACTATTTCTAGGATTGCATATAATTAGATAGTTAGGATGAACGATTTATGCAGACTTTGAAATAAAGTAAAATTTAATTTAAAGAGGGCTTAACATAATGCTCGATTTTAAGGGTTAATTGTGTGAGTTAAGAAAAATAATTATATTTTTTAATTGTATAGAATTTTTTTGAAAGCTTGCGTTCTTGCATATATAAGGTGCCAAATATTCAAATTTTAAAATTTTCAAGAGGTGATTAGTTGAAAGGGGGTGGAGGTTGGAAAAATTTTCAAAATGCAAAATTTGAAAAATGCATATTGTTCTACTAAAATAAATAGTTAAAAAATGATATTTCTAGAGTTTTGGGGCGAAGATAGATAAAAAGTGAAACTAACAAGCACTTTTTTTCAAATTTTTTTTTGGAAAAGTGCTAAAAAATTACATCTATAATCCATATACTAGCAGTAATCAATTAATGAATAATTATTTGAAATGAACATGAACTTAAATTTTAAAACAAAAAATGTCGTGTCGTTTTACTCACACTCGTCACGTTCTCTTTTACATAAGCCTTAAAACAGGTTGCAATGTCTTAGTTCGTAAGCATTATATACACTTAAAATAAAAGGAAACTGAACACGATAATAACTGCACCATCTGGCTATAATTTGTGTATAACATACGAGTATAATGTACATATGTATGTATGTATTGATTTATATTTTAATTTCTTTTTATATTTAATTAATATTTTATTCAGCCCAAGTTTTTTGTTAACAGAAGAGGAACTTTAACAAAAGAAGTTTTAATTGAAAAAAAATTTTGAAGTTAAAAAAAAATTTAAATAATTTTTTTGGATTAACCATCTTGTTCTTGTACTTTGTATTATGTCATAAACTGATTAAACTGCTTTTAGAAGAGCGCTAATTACATTTTTAAATATATGTTGGGTTATTTAAATGAAAAAAAATAAGTCTGAATTTTGTTTTTAATTACATTTTAGTAAATAAAACTATTTGCTATAATCTATTTTTTTTTTGCAAAGTCAATTTATTATTATGCATGTTAATAAGAAATTCAACATCTTTTTCTTGGCATTGACAAATTTCGTCTTCTTGATTCTGTACTGCGCCATATTGTGGTTTTTCTATAGCAGATTTATAAAAACTAAGAAACTCCATTTCTTTCCAATTATCTCCAAAATGATGCCGTAACAATTTTTCAACATCGCTAAGTTTTTCCGTCTTAACAACATTCCCGACTTCTTTTTATTTCGGTTTAAGTTCTGCAAATTTTCTGCCTTTCCTTATTATGCCTTTAAATTCAGTCAGATCTGATCTATACGATGCCTCACCTCTGATAACAACATTTTTTTTCTTGTGTGTTGCCCTTATGAAAAACCTTTTAGATAAATTAAATTTAAAATGCCATTGATTTGTCGGTTTCAGCACCTCAATGGCTTTTTCTTTCCAATTAAATACTGGACAATCCTTTCCAAAAAGTATTACTGTGCCCAATTTTTCATATATTTCTATGTACTCCGAAATTTCTATTATAGTTTCTTTTTTCTTTATAGCTTTTTCTGCATTTGCAAAAACTCTGTCTGGTGGCATATATGGCGCCAAAAACTTGATGAGAGAGAGAGAAAGTTTCAATAAATGTAATAGAAGAGTTTTGCGTCATAAATAGAGGAATAGGTACACTTTTGCAAATGAAAGCGGATTAGGCGAGTTTTGAATATAACTTGAACTAGGAACAGACACACTTTTGGAAATTACCATGGTTTTTACGTTACAATTTCAAGGGTTTTGAATAACGTAAGAGAATCCATACTTAAAGAGAAATGAAGAGAATTTAATAACCTTTCAGAATCAATAGCCATCTCATTTTTTTTGAAAAATGGAATAGACACACTTTTGCATCTAGTCTCCACAATTTATTGTTTAAGTTTTTTTTTACATTTTTAATAGCTTTATGACAGAATTTTAAGTTAACTGTTAAATTCATATGTGCAATGAATAATTGCTGTTAATTTTATGTTAATGTATTTTGAATATTAACGTTATTGTTTTTTTTTCATATTTCCATTGAATTTGTGATTTGGTTGTGAATTAATTGTGATTTTATAATGAGACAATAATATTGTCCATATTATGGAATAGTAAATTTCAAAATGAGAATAGCTAAAGAAAAAAATAAGAAAAGCAAGGTTTACTTGCGATTTTTTATTTTAAAATTAAATTTAAATAAAAAATCGCAAGGCTTACTTTTTTAATTTTTACTTTAGCTATTCTCATATTGAAATTTACTATTCTCACTTTGAAACTAAAATGGTGTTAAGCTATCAAAATAATAAAAATTATAAAAAATAAAACGTACAAATAAAATTTTTTTTTAAACAAAACTTGTTTATTCCAATATTGTCATTTCCATAACTAACTCTATTCCAAAATTGTTAGACAAAACTGTTCTTTTCCATTTAATATTTATCAATATTTTCGTTAAATTTTAGTCAAAGTATTTTTCCTTTTTCAAATTTATTTTAAAGCCTATTTCAATCAAAAAAAACCATCACAATTCCTTCTACTGTGTTTCGTATTGTTATAAAACGTTTTTTTCGTTTTTCTCAAAATCACTTCTGATGGAATAGGCACACTTTTGTATCTAGTCTCCACAAGTAAAGGTACTTCCTCAAGTGCTCATTAATTTTAAAATGTCAAATGACATTACCGAAAAATTGGGGCGAAGTAAAAATTATTGGGAAAGAAGAGAAGGGAACAAATAAAGAAATTGAAAAATCGGAAATTGTAGCGATTACGTGGTTCCCGATTATGCCTTAACACTTCGTGATATTATAGCCTATGATGAGATAAGATATTTGTGCAAAAACTATTCTACATTCTGCGCTAAAATTTAAAGCAAACGTCAGAAAAACATGCTCCAACGAACAACTTGAAGTTAAATTATTGAAAAACCGACAATTGAATGACCTAATTGAAAAGGAAAGGCATATGTTCTTTATAAAAATATTAATACAAACTGATCATATGTCATACTACCGAAATAAGAAAGAGGAATAAATTTATTTTCCTATGTTAAGTATTTACTCTTACAATATGTACTTAAGTTAACATTTACTCTTGCAATTAATTTCACATTTAGTTGTGGAGATACCAGGGTTGACCTTATTTATGCAACATATATTTCACATATGTACAACATAGTAAAGATCCTGCAAATCCTCGAAATGTTCAACAATATATTTCTTGGTTCCTTTCCTTTGGAATTAAAAAATAAACTAAACCTGTGCAATACTGTTCCTCCTCGTAAAGTTGATTGTCCAGCCTTTGTAATGCAATTGAGCATACGGCAACTTTGTCATGCCTAAATGTTATGTACTGCACTAAAACTAACTCAATACATAGGCTAAAATTTTCTTGTGTTTTTTTCAACAATATTATCCGTAAATATTGCAAAGATATTGAGTAATATCATTAATAAATAACTTTTTTTATTATAATTTCAGTCGGAATAAGAGACACCATCATCATCATCATCACCATAGAAACGACCAATGTAATTTTGTTGCTCCATCTAAAAGGCATTAGAAACAAAGTTCGAACATAAGCTTTTATTTATTAATTTTTTGTATTCAAAACGTTTATATTATTTACAGCTAAATGATGTATTTTACCTAAGTGTAGCAAACTAATTACATATGCAAAACACGCTTATAAAATTTGTAAATCAAATTAAACAAAGTGAAATACTGAGAGATGTGTTTTGATTAAAGTTATACATGCATGAGGTAATTTATATAAAAAATACCCAACCAGTGCTGCCAAATCTTGTAATATTTCTCATTTTGTGAAATTTGTGAAAGAAAAACAAAGCAAAAAAATCAAGAATATTTAAGGGGCTCATGTCATATGTCACTGTTAAAATTCACTTTATTAAAAGAAAAAAGTGAAGTGTGTGAGTTTTATCTAATTGGTCACTTCAATTTTTAAACGAAACCATTATTTTGGTGTAATGTTTTTTCCAAAAATATAAAAAATTGAGGCTTCAATCACATTTGTCATTTCAATCTAATATTGTCACTTTGTTTTAATAAAAGGATGCAAAAATGTTGAAATCATAAGAAATGAAAAAAAATTATTGCATTTTCGGGGCTTTCTTAGTTAAGGGTAAGAAATGAAGTATTTCTTGGCAAGGGTAAGATATAACTCACCAGATATTAATAGTATATAGAAAATCGAATTTCCAAAATGGTTTATTCTATACAACAGCATGTTAAGTCAACTCCTTCCTAGTTTGTTCAAAACACGAAATAAATTTTTTGGTGATTGGTTGTTTGCTTATAATCCCAACATTTTTTAGGATTTCATAAATTTTAGGAGAAAATGCGATAGTTACCCGAATTTTTTTAATTCTAATGATAATTCAAATAAAATATGTGAACTTTTTTGAACATACTTTATTGATTTTATAAAAAGGCTAATTCATATGCTTCTTCTTGTTTCACGGTAAATCCCGATATTTTCCAACACGTCAGTACTTATCGTAGGACTACCTTTTCGGGTTTTCGTACTAAATGTATATTGTTAAAAAATATTTGGCTCATGTTTTCTTCCTTATCATATGACATCCTGAGATAATTTTAAAAAATTGTTCCGAATCGCTGGTTGCCCCTTGGCTTTAACTTTAAATAAATCATATTCGTCGAAAGTTTTTCCATGCGTCTCTAAAGAAGATTTTATAAGACCAGTAGATATTACCTGCCGTTCTCGAAAATTTTCGAATTGATGTTACATGATTCCTTATTCGATCATTGTATTAACATGTTTGGGACAACTTCAATTTTTACTAATAACATGGAAGATGAGCATCAGACTGACGTTATTTATTCTAATTTCAGTAAAGTTTTAACTTCTTCCTCACGAAAAAATTATTTTGAAGTTAAGGCTGTAAGGTTTTCGTCAAAATTTATTGCATATATAAATTGGATAAAATTATACTTAGTGGGGACAGATAAACGAAAAATGACCCTTATTCTTACAGGGTCTTTTTTGCCGATATACCCTACAAGAATAAGGGTCATTTTTCGTTTATCTGTCCCGCCATCATTTATGCAAGTTTGGCCGAACCCCAGGGCAGTCATGAGAGCCATTTTTATTCATTTCTGTGAATGATGTGGTTTCCATGTTGAGCAGTGAGCTCCTAATTTGTTAAAAGATTTGTTAGTTAATCGTTTGATTGTTTAAAAGATTTGTTAGTTAATCGATTTTGTTCTTTAATTTATTTTAAAATTCTCACCGAATCTTTTTGCGACACTCTTTTGTGGAGTTTATTATGCTATACATGAGCCGGAAACAGAATGTTGCGCCTTGGGAATAAATATGAAGACAAGTTAGATTTAAAAATAACAAAGGACACTTTAAAACAAACGGCTACTTACATTTACAACTATGTTACTTTAAAAGTGTTAACGGTTTTTGGAATGATAGTGCATTAAGAAATTGATAGTAAATCATAAATATGGCTTTTAAAATTAATAAACATCAAAAATAATGACAATTTTTTGGTTTTTTAGATTTTATTAGGGTCCTTTTTTTTTATTGGTATGAAAAGAAAACTTCCTTTTATTCGGAATAAAATACGAAGAAAATAAATAAAAAGAAGTTTTCTTTTCATACCAATAAAAAAAAAAAAAAGAATTATGTTTCGGAAAAATTATCAACCATTGAAAAATTTTTTATTAGGGTCCTTAAAATCTTGACATAGAAATGGTTTTCGTGCTATATCTTCTGTACCATAAAAGATTTCTCAACACTAAGTGACTAAAATTAAGGTTTGAGAAAGTGGCCAAAATTCTGAAAAAAAAAAAAATTATTTTTGCTAAAGTTCGAATGATTGGTATTCCGAAACTACACAAAATACATAATCAAGTAACAAGTTTATTTTAAGTCCTTTACTAGATCTTTCAGAAACTGTTTGTTTGAACCTTCTATCTTTTTCGGAACGGAAGTTATCATCAAAAAAGCTTAGATAACTAGAAATTTCGTGAAAATTCGTTAAAATACCTGTATCTCGAAACTCAAGGGTTTTCGCACCTACTCCGGAACAAAATTTTTACCCATTTTCGACCCTCTAATTAATGGTATATGTTGTTGTATACCTTTCTGAATCACCCTGTATACTGTATATATATACAATAAATAAATAAATTTTAGTATATCTTACTGTACGTTTTCATTGCAAAAAAAGAAAATATAATTTGTGACTTCAAAAATGCAGTAAAAACGTATTTGCTACAATGTATCATATTCAAAAATGTATTATAAAAGCTCTTGACGTTGTATCATATTCAAAAATGTAAAATAAATGTAGTGGATACGTAAAATAAAAGCAGAGAGAGTAGCGAAAAAATTTAGGCTGCATTTTATATACATGTCATAAATATGTTACCAGTGTTAAATAATAAATAAACAAAAGCTAATTTTTGACAGAAAATTGTAAGCCGTCCAGTTTTTTTCTAAAATTTAGTATAATGAGCTATTTTTTTTTAAACTTTGGTAACGTTCATTATGTAAAAGCAAAAGTAATATTTTTGTGTGTGACATTACATTTTTATATTCTAATTGAAAGTTTTCAACAACTTTTGTTACATTTGGATTTGTTCTTTGAAAATGGAAGAAGCAGGGTAAACCCTTGCGATTATAAAAGCTTATTGGATCTTTTATAGGTTTGCTAATTCGTATATGCATACCATCAATGCATCCTATGGTGTTTGGCAAAGGACGGCAGCGACTATTTTCAAACCCTTCAATTATTTGTCTTTGTGCTCATTCGAAAATGACTGAAAAATACGTCATCAGGATATTTTTGAATAATTTGGTCGAAATTTATTATTTTTGGAATTTTCCTTGTTAGTTTGTTTGGTTTTACAATATTACAAAGGAGAGCACATCTCTTTTTTCTTCTTTTGTTTAAAATTTTTTTAATTTCTATTAAATTGCTGTTTTGATTAAAGCTATTGCAATCCAATAAATTTAAAAAATTCATTATTCATTTATTTTTAATTTTACTCTGAAAAGATTAATTTTATAATATTATTGTTTTTAGAAAACTGTTTTTGAAAATTACTAAACGTCAAAAAGTTTATAGATCGTCAAATTCATGTTCAAAAAGGTAGTAAAAGCTTTCGTATTTTTAATACAACGCAGTGGTATTAAAAGCTTTGCGGCGGTAGTAAAACTGTATTAAAACTGTTTTAAAACTTTTTGTACTGCATTTTTGAAGTCACAATGTAGTGTATGTAATATAACGTAAAATGTTTGATTTGTAGCTATTTAACTTTGGGAAAATTGTAATGGGGAAAAAGATAAAAATAGAATAAAATCAGACATGCAAAGACAGAAACTGCCGAATTCAATAAGTCTGTAGTTTTAATAATTTTAAAAATTAAAATTGCTTAAGGTTCATCAAAAGTAAAAAATAATAAAATATATGAAAATAGTAAAATTTATAAAAAGTAAAAAATAATAAATAACGAGAATATAAAAAAAAAATCTGATGTGGTCAGCACATAACCGACCGCATTGTGTATTGTCTAGTTAAATGAAAGTGTTACAGAATATTATAAAAATGTCTGTTAAATACTTCTTTCCAATTTTTAGGACATTAGTAAGCTTATAGTTAACATACTTAGAAAAATGTAAATTTGGCTCTTAGTAGAGTTTCGCTTTGTGCTACCCGAATTCCCTGAAATGCTCGCCATTTAGTTTCGGTAACAACCAGAACTCAAATATCACATTTCAAGAAATTCCATCAATTTGTTCTGTGGATATGGTGAAAAATGTAAAATCGGCCCGCAAATCAGTTCTCGAGCCCTGATCTTTCCAAATAAGTTATATGTTCATTGTTTTAATACGGGGAATTCATATATTAAATTTCAATGAAATCGGTTGATTATTTCTCTTTATATGCACAAAAATGTATATTTGGCCCGTAGTAAACGCCCAGTTGCTGATGCCTGATTTCTTCCAAAAGTTAGGAATTTTTGCGTATGATCGAGCAAAGCTTGTATATGAAATTTCAAGTAAATCGGTTGAATACTTTCTTCAAAATGGTGAAAAATGTAAAATCGGCCAGCAAATCCGTTTTCGAGCCCTGATCTTTCCAAAAAATTTATATGTTCATTGTTTTAACACGAGGAGTTCATATATTAAATTTCAATGAAATCGGTTGATTATTTCTCTTTATATACACAAAAATCTATATTTGGCCCGTAGTAAACGTCTAGTTGCCGATGCCTGATTTCTTCCAAAACATACGAATTTTTGCGGACGGTCGAGCTGAGCTTATATGTAAAATTTCAATGAAATCGGTTGAATATTTTCTTCAAAATGTTCAAAAATGTAAAACAGGCCCGCTAAAAAGTGAAGTTCCCGAGGCCTGATATATACCAAAAGTTGATCGATCCGTGCCATGGTGGAAACAAACTTACATATAAAATTTCATCAAAATCGGTTGAGCCGAACTTGAGATACACGTGTGCACACACAGACCGACAGACCGACAGACGGACAGACCGACAGACGGACAGACCGACAGACCGACAGGTTGCTAAAAATAGTTTATTTACACTTCCCTACTATGGAGAAGTACGTTCCCACCGAAAACTCGATATGCAAAATTTGTTGCCATCACATAACCTACCTATTATTTACACAATACGGTCGGTAATTAAGAACTACTGTCTATTTAATAATTCAATTTCTGACTATTTTTAACAGAATATATGTATAATTAAAAAAAAAACTTTTAAAACCTATTTATTCTTTTGTTATGATTGAAATTTCTAATTTTTAAAGAAAAGTTCTTTTATTCGATTATCAGAAACACTTGCAATCAAAATAGAACTTTTTACTGTTTGTTACTTTTTATGTTACTTCTCATCTTTTTTTTTTATTAATAAGTAGTCTTCAATATACGTCGGACCTATATAATATTATATCGTTTTGATATACACGCATATGTTTTTCATGTTTTCATGACACATAAATTTTACACAAATATTTGCACAACATTTCCGGTTTTTTTATAAGTTTTATACCCAATACTTCAAGCTATGGCAGAAACAAAGAGCAACATAATATGAATATTGCGTATTTAACTGCATTAGATAATTTTTATGCCTTTGTAATATAATAGTGTACAAAAAAACAATAGTGCCATAAATAAGACTGCGTATAGTCATAAACTCCTTTTTTTTAAATTCTTAAAACAGATATTAAAAAGCGGAAAAACTACAAACACAATCTACGCCTTCGACATTTTATGTGGTGCGGAAAGCATTTTATTATTTAAGTTTTTTTATTAATTTTGTTATATTAAAGTGAAGAGCTTTTTTTCTCATAGGGTACGTTAACTCAAGATATGGGAAGTAACTGTAGTGTAAAGTTGAAAACATAATTAATGAAAGAATATTTATTAAATATTGATATAAATACATAGCAAAAGAACATGAAGAGGAAATTAGAAAAAAATATATAAAAAACAATTAAATATTATTTAACCAAAACAAATTTTATAGGCTGCTTCCGGCATATTCAAAATGATGGCCATTCGACGCATTAAATTACAGTAACGATCTATTTCATAGTTGCAATTGTCATATAGGTACTGATTGCCATGTGATTTTGACGAACGCAATTTCGAAAAGTTTAAAAATTAAAATATCAATATGGTTCCGGGGTTATTAAATATTGTAACTACTGTGTGCGAATTAATAAAAAAAAAGAAACAGAGTTGTAAAAAGTATTAGAAGAGAATAAATAAAAAACATAACCTTTTGTTACTAAGTTTGATGCAAAAAGAAAAATTGCAACCGACATCTCTCATTCGAAAAGTACAGGGATATATTAAAGTCATAAGGATATTCGATGTGCAGCGTTCAATTCACATTTTCGTATGCCTAAAGCCTCTCTTAATGTAACTTATTTATTTGTTTTATATGTAGAAACAATATAACGATTACATCAATTTCTCTTTTTACAGTAACGTTTTATGCAGTTAGAGCCTTTTTATAAAATCAGAAGAGGACAATCCGCTCTTAGTTTGGGAAAACCATTTACATAACACTGTGGACATTTTTTTTAAATAATACTTACGAAGTATCGCTGCTCTCGGAATAGATTTGTTCCATCTTTGAATTCAACTGCCTACTGAAATCTAACTTAAAATAATCAAAACCAAATACTTACCATAAAAAAAACTTTGACAAACATTGATGATAATTTAGACTTGGATTACAATGACATGTGTCAGTTGCAGCGCCGAACGCTTGATAACTATCGAATGGCGATCACGTTGACTATGTCGAAAGCAGCAATATGTAGTTTTTTCTATTTTTACTATAAAATTTTAGTTCTATTTTTATTTGACAAAAATTTTAAAAACTTAATATATCAATTACCTAAGTAAAAAAGTTATTGAAAATGTTTTGGAAAAGACTTTGGTTTTTCGGATTTGAATATTTTTTTATTTTGGCAAATAGTATCTAAGCAAATATAAATTTTATCCTTTTGCATTTAGTATTAAGATAGGCCATACATACACGGGCCAGTTCAAACCCCGGTTAGATAATCATTGAAATTATATTCAATATTATAACTTAATATACAATACTTATTTATAATATACAAGTCATTTTTATAATACATATTCATAATATTAGATATTAAAAAACTAAGAAAAATAAATATGAAAAAAATATTAACAACCTAAAATAATTAATTTTTTAATTTAGTTAATTAAGGTGTTAAAAAAAAAGCAAAGATAGGCAGGCCCAACCTGTCATCAAACCTATCAATAGTGGGGAACTTTAACCCAGCCTAAAACGCACTTGGATGGTTATAAACTCCTAACACTAATCAAACTGACTAATCATTAGTTTTACTCTATAGTGCTTTTGTGAAGGAAAGCACGGAGGTGTTGCCAAAGCACTTTAGCTAATTCGTGAGCTCTCGTTCACTTCAGTCTTTTGTCCAAATTCTATCCCCTATAAGTCTCGACATTTACATGTTGTTCCAAACGTGCTCTGTCTTTCATGGCACAGTTCCTTATTTCCTCACTTACTTGGGGGACACCCAGATCCCTATGAATATCACTATTGCGCACATACGAGCACCCACCATATTACGAAGGACGTTGTTCTGGAAAGTTTGCATTTGTTTGTTGTGTGTTTATTTGGCACAACCCCATAGCTTTAAGCTATACGTCCATATAGGCTTTATCATTTGGTTATATATTAACACCTTATTATATGTTGACAATCCAGACCCACGACTTAGGGGCCAATAGTTTTCTCTATATGTGTTTTCTAATTCTATTTTTTTCTTTATATGTTCTTTCCGTCTGAGTTTGACAACAAAAGTCATACCTAGGTATTTCGCCGTGTTTTGAATTGATATTTTAGCGCCATTCAAACTCAATTATGGTGGGTTCAATAAATTTTTGTTTGTGAAACTTACATGTATAGATTTACTTTCATTTAACCTTATTTTCCACGTTTTTGCTCCCTGTAACTTTTTTGTCGATTCTTCAACCCTTGATCCCACTGCAAACTTTGCTGTATTATAGGCAAACGTAGCCAAAGTTACACCTTCTAAATTTAGCAAATAGCTTGTATAAAGCACGTATAATACAGGACTAGAATACTTATTACTGTTAAAAACAATTTTTCGAAAAGTTTTGATATCATTGGTAGTAGAGAAATAGGTCTATATGACTTTGCCTCATTTAAGGGTTTCCCCGGTTTTCCTATCATAATAACTTCCGCTACTTTCCACACCTCATAATAATTTCCGTTACCTTCATACCTCAGGTTAACTGCTGTCTTTCCAAAAAAGTTATATGTTCATTGCTTTAATATGAGGAATTCATATATTAAATTTCAATGAAATCGGTTGATTATTTCTCTTTATATGCACAAAAATGTATATTTGGCCCGTAGTAAACGCCCAGTTGCTGATGCCTGATTTCTTCCAAAAGTTAGGAATTTTTGCGTATGATCGAGCAAAGCTTATATATGAAATTTCAAGTAAATCGGTTGAATACTTTCTTCAAAATGGTGAAAAATGTAAAATCGGCCAGCAAATCCGTTTTCGAGCCCTGATCTTTCCAAAAAATTTATATGTTCATTGTTTTAATACGGGGAATTCATATATTAAATTTCAATGAAATCGGTTCATTATTTCTCTTTATATACACAAAAATGTATATTTGGCCCGTAGTTAAAAGCTTAGTTGCCGATGCCTGATCTTTCCAAAAAATTTACATGTTCATTGTTTTAATACGGGGAATTCATATATTAAATTTCAATGAAATCGGTTCATTATTTCTCTTTATATACACAAAAATGTATATTTGGCCCGTAGTAAACGTCTAGTTGCCGATGCCTGATTTCTTCCAAAACATACGAATTTTTGCGGACGGTCGAGCTGAGCTTATATGTAAAATTTCAATGAAATCGGTTGAATATTTTCTTCAAAATGTTCAAAAATGTAAAACAGGCCCGCTAAAAAGTGCAGTTCCCGAGGCCGGATATATACCAAAAGTTGATCGATCCGTGCCATGGTGGAAACAAACTTACATATAAAATTTCATCAAAATCGGTTCAGCCGAACTTGAGATACACGTGTGCACACACAGACCGACAGACCGACAGACCGACAGACGGACAGACCGACAGACCGACAGGTTGCTAAAAATAGTTTATTTACACTTCCCTACTATGGAGAAGTACGTTCCCACCGAAAACTCGATATGCAAAATTTGTTGCCATCACATAACCTACCTATTGTTTACACAATACGGTCGGTAATTAAGAACTACTGTCTATTTAATAAATATTAATTTGGAAAATCTTTTCTGACTATTTTTAACAGAATATATGTATAATTAAAAAAAAAACTTTCAAACTTTTTTTTTTTTTATTGGTATGAAAAGAAAACTTCCTTTTATTCGGAATAAAATACTTTTTTATTTTTTGCTATTTATATTTTTTATTCCGAATAAAAAGAAGTTTTCTTTTCATACCAATAAAAAAAAAAATAAAGTTGGGTCAAACCAATGGTTTGTATTGTAGCACTTTTCCCTTCAACAAGTGAAAATTCTGCTTTTAAATACGGTCTATGTATACCTATCACACTATTAAAATTATTTTCATTCATATACGAAACTATTTCTAGGATTGCATATATTTAGGATGACGCATATATGCAGTCTTTGAAATAAAGCAAAAATTAATATAAAAAGGGGTTAACATAATGTTCGATTTTAAGGGTTAATTGTGTGAGTTAAGAAAAATAATTATATTTTTTAATTTCACGGAATTTACCGTTAGCTTTTTGCGTTTATAAAAATTTGGAAAAGCTTGCGGTTTCGGAAATATAAGGTGTCAAAAATTCAAATTTTACGAATTTCAAGAGGTGATAACTTGAGAGGGGGTGGAGATGGAAAAAAATTTTCTTCTAAAAAATGAACTATTTATTAATATCTAAAAGCTCCTAAAATTTCAAGCTTCTACAGTCTGGGGTCTAGAAGAAAAACGACATCAAAAATTTGGAAAAAAAGGACTTTAAATAACGGTAAATTTGAGAGGCCATTTTGTTTTTCTTAAGTTGAACTATAGTATACCGCGCAAGGGGAAGCAAGCCACTGCCTTTCTGCGTTTGCAAAATTTCAAAAATGCTTATGGTTTCATTGCAACAAATATTTAAAAAAGGCCATTTTTAGGGTTTTGGGGGGGTATAACTTCTAGAGGGGGGGAGATAGGTAAAAATTTTGTTCTACGGAAATAAGTTTCTAGTGAAGATCTATGTACGTATTAAATTTCAGCTTTCTATCTTCAAAGGTGTAGAAGTTTTGTAAACAGACACACGGACAGACGGACGGACGGACGGACGGACGGACGGACGGACGGACGGACGGACGGACGGACGGACGGACGGACGGACGGACAGAGTGAAACTAATAAGCACTTTTTTCAAAAAATTTTTTGGAAAAGTGCTAAAAAAAGAATTATGTTTCGGAAAAAGTATCAACCATTGAAAAATTTTTTATTAGGGTCCTTAAAATCTTGACATAGAAATGGTTTTCGTGCTATATCTTCTGTACCATAAAAGATTTCTCAACACTAAGTGACTAAAATTAAGGTTTGAGAAAGTGGCCAAAATTCTGTAAAAAAAAATTGCAATCGAAAGTACGTGCTTAAAAAAAATTGAAAAAATAAAAAAAGTGAAAAAAAAAAAATTTATTTTTGCTAAAGTTCGAATGATTGGTATTCCGAAACTACACAAAATACATAATCAAGTAACAAGTTTATTTTAAGTTCTTTACTAGATCTTTCAGAAACTGTTTGTTTGAGCCTCCTATCTTTTTCGGAACGGAAGTTATCATCAAAAAAGCTTAGATAACTAGAAATTTCGTGAAAATTCGTTAAAAAACCTGTATCTCGAAACTCAAGGGTTTTCGCACCTACTCCGGAACAAAAGTTTTACCCATTTTCGACCCTCTAATTAATGGTATATGTTGTTGTATACCTTTCTGAATCATCCTGTATACTGTATATATATACAATAAATAAATTTTAGTATATCTTACTGTACGTTTTCATTGCAAAAAAAGAAAATATAATGTAGTGTATGTAATATAACGTAAAATGTTTGAGTTGTAGCTATTTCACTTTGGGAAAATTGTAATGGGGAAAAAGATAAAAATAGAATAAAATCAGACATGCAAAGACAGAAACTGCCGAATTCAATAAGCCTGTAGTTTTAATAATTTTAAAAATTAAAATTGCTTAAGGTTCATCAAAAGCAAAAAATAATAAAATATATGAAAATAGTAAAATTTATAAAAAGTAAAAAATAATAAATAACGAGAATATAAAAAAAAAAATCTGATGTGGTCAGCACATAACCGACCGCATTGTGTATTGTCTAGTTAAATGAAAGTGTTACAGAATATTATAAAAATGTCTGTTAAATACTTCTTTTCAATTTTTAGGACATTAGTAAGCTTATAGTTAACATACATAGAAAAATGTAAATTTGGCTCTTAGTAGAGTTTCGCTTTGTGCTACCCGAATTCCCTGAAATGCTCGCCAGTTAGTTTCGGTAACAACCAGAACTCAAATATCAAATTTCAAGAAATTCCATCAATTTGTTCTGTGGATATGGTGAAAAATGTAAAATCGGCCCGCAAATCAGTTCTCGAGCCCTGATCTTTCCAAAAAAGTTATATGTTCATTGCTTTAATATGAGGAATTCATATATTAAATTTCAATGAAATCGGTTGATTATTTCTCTTTATATACACAAAAATGTATATTTGTCCCGTAGTAAACGCTCAGTTACTGATGCCTGATTTCTTCCAAAAGTTAGGAATTTTTGCGAATGATCGAGCAAAGCTTATATATGAAATTTCAAGTAAATCGGTTGAATACTTTCTTCTAAATGGTGAAAAATGTAAAATCGGCCAGCAAATCAGTTCGCGAGTCCTGATCTTTCCAAAAAAGTTATATGTTCATTGCTTTAATATGAGGAATTCATATATTAAATTTCAATGAAATCGGTTCATTATTTCTATATACACAAAAATGTATATTTGGCCCGTAGTAAAAGTCTAGTTGCCGATGCCTGATCTTTCCAAAAAATTTACATGTTCATTGTTTTAATACGGGGAATTCATATATTAAATTTCAATGAAATCGGTTCATTATTTCTCTTTATATACACAAAAATGTATATTTGGCCCGTAGTAAACGTCTAGTTGCCGATGCCTAATTTCTTCCAAAACATACGAATTTTTGCGGACGGTCGAGCTGAGCTTATATGTAAAATTTCAATGAAATCGGTTGAATATTTTCTTCAAAATGTTCAAAAATGTAAAACAGGCCCGCTAAAAAGTGCAGTTCCCGAGGCCTGATATATACCAAAAGTTGATCGATCCGTGCCATGGTGGAAACAAACTTACATATAAAATTTCATCAAAATCGGTTCAGTCGAACTTGAGATACACGTGTGCACACACAGACCGACAGACCGACAGGTTGCTAAAAATAGTTTATTTACACTTCCCTACTATGGAGAAGTACGTTCCCACCGAAAACTCGATATGCAAAATTTGTTGCCATCACATAACCTACCTATTGTTTACACAATACGGTCGGTAATTAAGAACTACTGTCTATTTAATAAATATTAATTTGGAAAATCTTTTCTGACTATTTTTAACAGAATATATGTATAATTAAAAAGAAAACTTTCAAACTTTTTGGTTTTTATTGGTATGAAAAGAAAACTTCCTTTTATTCGGAATACTCGTAAAATACTTTTTTATTTTTTGCTATTTATATTTTTTATTCCGAATAAAAAGAAGTTTTCTTTTCATACCAATAAAAAAAAAAAAAAAAGAATTATGTTTGGGAAAAATTATCAACTAATGAAAAATTTTTTATTAGGGTCCTTAACTTCTTGACATAGAAATGGTTTTCGTGCTATATCTTCTGTACCATAAAAGATTTCCCAACACTAAGTGACTAAAATTAAGGTTTGAGAAAGTGGCCAAAATTCTGTAAAAAAAAATTTCAAAGTTTCAAAAAATTTCAATCGAAAGTACGTGCTTAAAAAAAATTGAAAAAATAAAAAAAGTGAAAAAAAAAAAATTTATTTTTGCTAAAGTTCGAAAGATTGGTATTCCGAAACTACACAAAATACATAATCAAGTAACAAGTTTATTTTAAGTTCTTTACTAGATCTTTCAGAAACTGTTTGTTTGAACCTCCTATCTTTTTCGGAACGGAAGTTATCATCAAAAAAGTTTAGATAACTAGAAATTTCGTGAAAATTCGTTAAAATACCTGTATCTCGAAACTCAAGGGTTTTCGCACCTACTCCGGAACAAAAGTTTTACCCATTTTCGACCCTGTAATTAATGGTATATGTTGTTGTATACCTTTCTGAATCATCCTGTATACTGTATATATATACAATAAATAAATAAATTTTAGTATATCTTACTGTACGTTTTCATTGCAAAAAAAGAAAATATAATGTAGTGTATGTAATATAACGTAAAATGTTTGAGTTGTAGCTATTTTATAGCTATTCATATAGCTATTTCACTTTGGGAAAATTGTAATGGGGAAAAAGATAAAAATAGAATAAAATCAGACATGCAAAGACAGAAACTGCCGAATTCAATAAGCCTGTAGTTTTAATAATTTTAAAAATTAAAATTGCTTAAGGTTCATCAAAAGTAAAAAATAATAAAATATATGAAAATAGTAAAATTTATAAAAAGTAAAAAATAATAAATAACGAGAATATAAAAAAAAAAATCTGATGTGGTCAGCACATAACCGACCGCATTGTGTATTGTCTAGTTAAATGAAAGTGTTACAGAATATTATAAAAATGTCTGTTAAATACTTCTTTTAAATTTTTAGGACATTAGTAAGCTTATAGTAAACATACTTAGAAAAATGTAAATTTGGCTCTTAGTAGAGTTTCGCTTTGTGCTACCCGAATTCTCTGAAATGCTCGCCATTTAGTTTCGGTGACAACCAGAACTCAAATATCAAATTTCAAGAAATTCCATCAATTTGTTCTGTGGATATGGTGAAAAATGTAAAATCGGCCCGCAAATCAGTTCTCGAGCCCTGATCTTTCCAAAAAAGTTATATGTTCATTGCTTTAATATGAGGAATTCATATATTAAATTTCAATGAAATCGGTTGATTATTTCTCTTTATATAAACAAAAATGTATATTTGGCCCGTAGTAAAAGTCTAGTTGCCGATGCCTGATCTTTCCAAAAAATTTACATGTTCATTGTTTTAATACGGGGAATTCATATATTAAATTTCAATGAAATCGGTTCATTATTTCTCTTTATATACACAAAAATGTATATTTGGCCCGTAGTAAACGTCTAGTTGCCGATGCCTGATTTCTTCCAAGACATACGAATTTTTGCGGACGGTCGAGCTGAGCTTATATGTAAAATTTCAATGAAATCGGTTGAATATTTTCTTCAAAATGTTCAAAAATGTAAAACAGGCCCGCTAAAAAGTGCAGTACCCGAGGCCTGATATATACCAAAAGTTGATCGATCCGTGCCATGGTGCAAACAAACTTATATATAAAATTTCATCAAAATCGGTTCAGCCGAACTTGAGATACACGTGTGCACACACAGACCGACAGACCGACAGACCGACAGACGGACAGACCGACAGACCGACAGGTTGCTAAAAATAGTTTATTTACACTTCCCTACTATGGAGAAGTACGTTCCCACCGAAAACTCGATATGCAAAATTTGTTGCCATCACATAACCTACCTATTGTTTACACAATACGGTCGGTAATTAAGAACTACTGTCTATTTAATAAATATTAATTTGGAAAATCTTTTCTGACTATTTTTAACAGAATATATGTATAATTAAAAAAAAAACTTTCAAACTTTTTTTTTTTATTGGTATGAAAAGAAAACTTCCTTTTATTCGGAATAAAATACTTTTTTATTTTTTGCTATTTATATTTTTTATTCCGAATAAAAAGAAGTTTTCTTTTCATACCAATAAAAAAAAAAAAAAAAGAATTATGTTTCGGAAAAATTATCAACCATTGAAAAATTTTTTATTAGGGTCCTTAAAATCTTGGCATAGAAATGGTTTTCGTGCTATATCTTCTGTACCATAAAAGATTTCTCAACACTAAGTGACTAAAATTAAGGTTTGAGAAAGTGGCCAAAATTCTGTAAAAAAAAAATTTCAAAGTTTCAAAAAATTTCAATCGAAAGTACGTGCTTAAAAAAAATTGAAAAAATAAAAAAAGTGAAAAAAAAAAAATTCATTTTTGCTAAAGTTCGAAAGATTGGTATTCCGAAACTACACAAAATACATAATCAAGTAACAAGTTTATTTTAAGTTCTTTACTAGATCTTTCAGAAACTGTTTGTTTAAACCTCCTATCTTTTTCGGAACGGAAGTTATCATCAAAAAAGCTTAGATAACTAGAAATTTCGTGAAAATTCGTTAAAATACCTGTATCTCGAAACTCAAAGGTTTTCGCACCTACTCCGGAACAAAAGTTTTACCCATTTTCGACCCTCTAATTAATGGTATATGTTGTTGTAAACCTTTCTGAATCATCCTGTATACTGTATATATATACAATAAATAAATAAATTTTAGTATATCTTACTGTACGTTTTCATTGCAAAAAAAGAAAATATAATGTAGTGTATGTAATATAACGTAAAATGTTTGAGTTGTAGCTATTTTATAGCTATTCATATAGCTATTTCACTTTGGGAAAATTGTAATGGGGAAAAAGATAAAAATAGAATAAAATCAGACATGCAAAGACAGAAACTGCCGAATTCAATAAGTCAGTAGTTTTAATAATTTTAAAAATTAAAATTGCTTAAGGTTCATCAAAAGTAAAAAATAATAAAATATATGAAAATAGTAAAATTTATAAAAAGTAAAAAATAATAAATAACGAGAATATAAAAAAAAAATCTGATGTGGTCAGCATATAACCGACCGCATTGTGTATTGCCTAGTTAAATGAAAGTGTTACAGAATATTATAAAAATGTCTGTTAAATACTTCTTTTAAATTTTTAGGACATTAGTAAGCTTATAGTAAACATACTTAGAAAAATGTAAATTTGGCTCTTAGTAGAGTTTCGCTTTGTGCTACCCGAATTCTCTGAAATGCTCGCCATTTAGTTTCGGTAACAACCAGAACTCAAATATCAAATTTCAAGAAATTCCATCAATTTGTTCTGTGGATATGGTGAAAAATGTAAAATCGGCCCGCAAATCAGTTCTCGAGCCCTGATCTTTCCAAAAAAGTTATATGTTCATTGCTTTAATATGAGGAATTCATATATTAAATTTCAATGAAATCGGTTGATTATTTCTCTTTATATACACAAAAATGTATATTTGGCCCGTAGTAAACGCTCAGTTGCTGATGCCTGATTTCTTCCAAAAGTTAGGAATTTTTGCGTATGATCGAGCAAAGCTTATATATGAAATTTCAAGTAAATCGGTTGAATACTTTCTTCAAAATGGTGAAAAATGTAAAATCGGCCAGCAAATCCGTTTTCGAGCCCTGATCTTTCCAAAAAATTTATATGTTCATTGTTTTAATACGAGGAGTTCATATATTAAATTTCAATGAAATCGGTTCATTATTTCTCTTTATATACACAAAAATGTATATTTGGCCCGTAGTAAAAGCCTAGTTGCCGATGCCTGATCTTTCCAAAAAATTTACATGTTCATTGTTTTAATACGAGGAGTTCATATATTAAATTTCAATGAAATCGGTTCATTATTTCTCTTTATATACACAAAAATGTATATTTGGCCCGTAGTAAACGTCTAGTTGCCGATGCCTGATTTCTTCCAAAACATACGAATTTTTGCGCACGGTCGAGCTGAGCTTATATGTAAAATTTCAATGAAATCGGTTGAATATTTTCTTCAAAATGTTCAAAAATGTAAAACAGGCCCGCTAAAAAGTGCAGTTCCCGAGGCCTGATATATACCAAAAGTTGATCGATCCGTGCCATGGTGCAAACAAACTTATATATAAAATTTCATCAAAATCTGTTCAGCCGAACTTGAGATACACGTGTGCACACACAGACGGACAGACCGACAGACCGACAGGTTGCTAAAAATAGTTTATTTACACTTCCCTACTATGGAGAAGTACGTTCCCACCGAAAACTCGATATGCAAAATTTGTTGCCATCACATAACCTACCTATTGTTTACACAATACGGTCGGTAATTAAGAACTACTGTCTATTTAATAAATATTAATTTGGAAAATCTTTTCTGACTATTTTTAACAGAATATATGTATAATTAAAAAAAAAAACTTTCAAAACCTATTTATTCTTTTGTTATGATTGAAATTTCTAATTTTTAAAGAAAAGTTCTTTTATTCGATTATCAGAAACACTTGCAATCAAAATAGAACTTTTTACTGTTTGTTACTTTTTATGTTACTTCTCTTTTTACCGACCGTATTGTGTAAACAATAGGTAGGTTATGTGACGGCAACAAATTTTGCATATCGAGTTTTCGGTGGGAACGTACTTCTCCATAGTAGGGAAGTTTAAATAAACTATTTTTAGCAACCTGTCGGTCTGTCGGTTTCGGCTGAACCGATTTTGATGAAATTTTATATGTAAGTTTGTTTGCACCATGGCACGGATCGATCAACTTTTGGTATATATCAGGCCTCGGGAACTGCACTTTTTAGCGGGCCTGTTTTACATTTTTGAACATTTTGAAGAAAATATTCATCCGATTTACTTGAAATTTTATATATAAGCTCAGCTCGACCGTCCGCGAAAATTCCTATGTTTTGGAAGAAATCAGGCATCGGCAACTAGACGTTTACTACGGGCCAAATATACATTTTTGTGTATATAAAGAGAAATAATCAACCGATTTCATTAAAATTTAATATATGAATTCATCGTATTAAAACAATGAACATATAAATTTTTTGGAAAGATCAGGGCTCGAAAAGGGATTTGCGGGCCGATTTTACATTTTTGAACATTTTAAAGAAAGTATTCAACCGATTTACTTGAAATTTCATATATAAGCTTTGCTTGATCATACGCAAAAATTCCTAACTTTTGAAAGAAATCAGGCATCAGCAACTGGGCGTTTACTACGGGCCAAATATACATTTTTGTGTATATAAAGAGAAATAATCATCCGATTTCATTGAAATTTAATATATGAATTCCCCGTATTAAAACAATGAACATGTAAATTTTTTGGAAAGATCAGGCATCGGCAACTAGACGTTTACTACGGGCCAAACATACACTTTTGTGTATATAAAGAGAAATAATCAACCGATTACATTGAAATTTAATATATGAATTCCTCATATTAAAGCAATGAACATAAAACTTTTTTGGAAAGATCAGGGCTCGAGAACTGATTTGCGGGCCGATTTTACATTTTTCACCATATCCACAGAACAAATTGATGGAATTTCTTGAAATTTGATATTTGAGTTCTGGTTGTTACAGAAACTAACTGGCGAGCATTTCAGGGAATTCGGGTAGCACAAAGCGAAACTCTACTAAGAGCCAAATTTACATTTTTCTAAGTATGTTAACTATAAGCTTACTAATGTCCTAAAAATTGGAAAGAAGTATTTAACAGACATTTTTATAATATTCTGTAACACTTTCATTTAACTAGACAATACACAATGCGGTCGGTTATGTGCTGACCACATCAGATTTTTTTATTTTTTATTAATAAGTAGTCTTCAATATACGTCGGACCTATATAATATTATATCGTTTTGATATACACGCATAGGTTTTTCATGTTTTCATGACACATAAATTTTACACAAATATTTGCACAACATTTCCGGTTTTTTTATAAGTTTTATATCCAATACTTCAAGCTATGGCAGAAACAAAGAGCAACATAATATGAATATTGCGTATTTAACTGCATTAGATAATTTTTATGCCTTTGTAATATAATAGTGTACAAAAAAACAATAGTGCCATAAATAAGACTGCGTATAGTCATAAACTCCTTTTTTTTAAATTCTTAAAACAGATATTAAAAAGCGGAAAAACTACAAACACAATCTACGCCTTCGACATTTTATGTGGTGCGGAAAGCATTTTATTATTTAAGTTTTTTTATTATTTTTGTTATATTAAAGTGAAGAGCTTTTTTTCTCATAGGGTACGTTAACTCAAGATATGGGAAGTAACTGTAGTGTAAAGTTGAAAACATAATTAATGAAAGAATATTTATTAAATATTGATATAAATACATAGCAAAAGAACATGAAGAGGAAATTAGAAAAAAATATATAAAAAACAATTAAATATTATTTAACCAAAACAAATTTTATAGGCTGCTTCCGGCATATTCAAAATGATGGCCATTCGACGCATTAAATTACAGTAACGATCTATTTCATAGTTGCAATTGTCATATAGGTACTGATTGCCATGTGATTTTGACGAACGCAATTTCGAAAAGTTTAAAAATTAAAATATCAATATGGTTCCGGGGTTATTAAATATTGTAACTACTGTGTGCGAATTAATAAAAAAAAAGAAACAGAGTTGTAAAAAGTATTAGAAGAGAATAAATAAAAAACATAACCTTTTGTTACTAAGTTTGATGCAAAAAGAAAAATTGCAACCGACATCTCTCATTCGAAAAGTACAGGGATATATTAAAGTCATAAGGATATTCGATGTGCAGCGTTCAATTCACATTTTCGTATGCCTAAAGCCTCTCTTAATGTAACTTATTTATTTGTTTTATATGTAGAAACAATATAACGATTACATCAATTTCTCTTTTTACAGTAACGTTTTATGCAGTTAGAGCCTTTTTATAAAATCAGAAGAGGACAATCCGCTCTTAGTTTGGGAAAACCATTTACATAACACTGTGGACATTTTTTTTAAATAATACTTACGAAGTATTGCTGCTCTCGGAATAGATTTGATCCATCTTTGAATTCAACTGCCTACTGAAATCTAACTTAAAATAATCAAAACCAAATACTTACCATAAAAAAAACCTTTGACAAACATTGATGATAATTTAGACTTGGATTACAATGACATGTGTCAGTTGCAGCGCCGAACGCTTGATAACTATCGAATGGCGATCACGTTGACTATGTCGAAAGCAGCAATATGTAGTTTTTTCTATTTTTACTATAAAATTTTAGTTCTATTTTTATTTGACAAAAATTTTAAAAACTTAATATATCAATTACCTAAGTAAAAAAGTTATTGAAAATGTTTTGGAAAAGACTGGTTTTTCGGATTTGAATATTTTTTTATTTTGGCAAATAGTATCTAAGCAAATATAAATTTTATCCTTTTGCATTTAGTATTAAGATAGGCCATACATACACGGGCCAGTTCAAACCCCGGTTAGATAATCATTAAAATTATATTCAATATTATAACTTAATATACAATACTTATTTATAATATACAAGTCATTTTTATAATACATATTCATAATATTAGATATTAAAAAACTAAGAAAAATAAATATGAAAAAAATATTAATTACCTAAAATAATTAATTTTTTAATTTAGTTAATTAAGGTGTTAAAAAAAAAGCAAAAATAGGCAGACCCAACCTGTCATGAAACCTATCAATAGTGGGGAACTTTAACCCCACTATTGATAGGTTCCTCCTAACACTAATCAAACTGACTAATCATTAGTTTTACTCTATAGTGCTTTTGTGAAGGAAAGCACGGAGGTGTTGCCAAAGCACTTTAGCTAATTCGTGAGCTCTCGTTCACTTCAGTCTTTTGTCCAAATTCTATCCCCTATAAGTCTCGACATTTACATGTTGTTCCAAACGTGCTCTATCTTTCATGGCACAGTTCCTTATTTCCTCACTTACTTGGGGGACACCCAGATCCCTATGAATATCACTATTGCGCACATACGAGCACCCACCATATTACGAAGGACGTTGTTCTGGAAAGTTTGCATTTGTTTGTTGTGTGTTTATTTGGCACAACCCCATAGCTTTAAGCTATACGTCCATATAGGCTTTATCATTTGATTATATATTAACACCTTATTATATGTTGACAATCCAGACCCACGACTTAGGGGCCAATAGTTTTCTCTATATGTGTTTTCTAATTCTATTTTTTTCTTTATATGTTCTTTCCGTCTGAGTTTGACAACAAAAGTCATACCTAGGTATTTCGCCGTGTTTTGAATTGATATTTTAGCGCCATTCAAACTCAATTATGGTGGGTTCAATAAATTTTTGTTTGTGAAACTTACATGTATAGATTTACTTTCATTTAACCTTATTTTCCACGTTTTTGCTCCCTGTAACTTTTTTGTCGATTCTTCAACCCTTGATCCCACCGCTAACTTTGCTGTATTATAGGCAAACGTAGCCAAAGTTACACCTTCTAAATCTAGCAAATAGCTTGTATAAAGCACGTACAATACAGGACTAGAATACTTATTACTGTTAAAAACAATTTTTCGAAAAGTTTTGATATCATTGGTAGTAGAGAAATAGGTCTATATGACTTTGTCTTTTTTTTACAATTTTTTCAAAAATGTCATAGCCTTTCTCGGTAATTCCCTTATTATCTGAGCAGTAACGAGAACAAAACCTAGGACCTTATTCGGTTTAAGGGACTGTATCGTTTGGCCATTTTCTTTTTCATTAAATATAGCCATAATCCTTTCATTAATATCAAAATCTTCTACAAAACAAACACTAGAATATAGTGAAAATTGGTTCCTTTCGTTGAAAAATTTCTTCCAAGTGATCAGCAAATAGTTCGGCAACGAATAATTCGTTTCTATAGTTTCCGATAAACCTTTTATATAATTCTCGTATGACTGCGTTTTAAAATTTCCTATTTTTCGTGCGAGTATTTTTCGTGAATAGACTTTTCACAATCATTTTATTGTCTGATTGACCCGACTGTTGCCATTCACGTCTAGCCCTTCTTTTTTGTACTATTAAATTAGTTATGACCTTAGAATAATTACTTGATACATGTTTCAATTCAGAGATCCTTGTTTTTTTCCGGTCGGCTTTCTGTATCAATTTGGTAAAACCCTTCACCTCAAAATCTAGTTGGTCCCTAGTCTGCAGTTCAGCATAAAGATTTAACTAATTTAAGATAGATTTAATGTCTAATAGCATAAATCTTTGAAGCCTATCCAATCTGTGGTTTTGTTAACTAAAGTGGGTACACTTCGTTTGTTAGAGAGCAGAGTGATAGGAGTTCAAATTAAAATCATCTTCCAAGTTCAAAAAATTTGTTGAAATTCTTTTAGATATAAAAAAGTTAATACGATCCGCGATTTTGTCAGCATCAATAGGCTAATAAATCAGACTGATAATAGAATGATAATAACATCCCAAATCCGGAATGGCTGTCCTTAGTTCTTTACCTCTAATCTACCCTGAGGTCAATCTAGAGTCCCAAAGAACATGTTTGGCATTATAGTCACCTCCCAGTAAGAATCTATTTCATTCGGCAGATGCTCAAGAATATCCCTTTTTATGTTACATTCCTGTGGACAATATACTGAACCAGCATTGAAGTCCTTCTTGGTAGAATAAATTTTAACTACAAGTTGAACCTCCTCAGTCTCTATTTTGGATTCCTCATCACGCTTCCCTCATTAAAATTGCACTACCACCTTTTTAATGGCTACCAAGGAGTTGTGCTGTAGCATCTATAACCCAACACATCCAAGTCCTTCCCCAAGTGCGTTTCTGATAACAGATACACATCGATATTTGTAACTCTAAGAAAAACCTCCAATTCGAGCTTTCTACTTGGAACGCCATTAACGTTCAACGTACCGATTGGTATTTTATTTTCTGACGTTTTTCAGAAATCGCTAGATACATTTTAATGCATGTATTCTTCATAGTAGTTAGTCTCATTGAAATTTCGTCTATTTCAGATTTCGTCTTTTTTTAATATTTTCATTGTCGAATATTCATTCAATAATTTATCTATACAATTTTCTGCCTTTTTTAGGACATTACATTATGATTATGTAATACCATTATGAGTGTGTAACACCATTTGTACTTAATTTGATATAAAAGCGTTGATCGTTCTTGGGGTTCCAGGACTCGTTTAGGCCCCTTCCTTTTCAATTCCGTTTTTTGTAATTCTTTATTCACTAAACAGCCTCGGTAACCAGTAGGATGTGCCTCGTTGTAGTTTGCTCACCAGGCTTGAAAATTATTTCACTTTTTACATTCTGCCAACATATGATTACCAGCACATTTAACCAGTGTTTGAAATTTTTCGTTAAATGAGATCTCATTCATAGTTTTTTAAAACGTCTCATAAAGAAAAATAAAAAAAAATATGGATTTCACCGCAAAATAAAAAACAGAAAACACATCATATGATATAGCTTCTCATTAAAGTAAACGTATTTTGTCATATAGACTTCTTACACAAACCAAATATAAACGAAAAACAAAAAGAAATAATCTGCGAAATTTTTGCAGCGATTTTTTTTGTTTTCTTTACATGATCTTTTAAATTATTTTAAAGCGATAAAGCGTTATCTCATTAGTATAAAAAAGAAAAAAATAAAAAGAGTTCTGTTTTGCAACATCGTTTTAATTCGCTTATAAATTTCGCTGTAGAAATTAAAATGCACAAGAAATATTTTTTAGTATTAAAAAGTACTCGTATAAGTCAATTTCTCCTTTTTCGTTATTTGATCTAGTGAACGTAAAGCTGTTTTTTTTTTTTAGATTTCACAAGCTGATGAAAGCTGTAAGTTTATTAAAAAATAGTTATCCATATTTTTAAAACAATGAAAAAATAATGAATATTGGATATTTAAGCTGTAAGCTGTATTGAAAAACTAAGTTTTAAGCTGTATTAAAATTAATTAAATAATAAGTGTTGAATATGGAATTTCAGTAAATAGAACATAGAACTTATGGATTTTATGTTTTGTTTTGTATTTTTTTTTTTAAATAAAAAATATGAGTACTCAAAAATATTTATTTTTTTTTAAGAAATAAAAAATTAAATATATTGCTTGAAAAAGTTTTTATTTCAAAAAAAAAAAAAATAGGAAATGAAAAATTTTTTAAATATTAATTTTTAAAAAATAAAAAAAAATTATTTTGTTTCGAACATATGTACATATATAATATACGTATTAGTAATAAAAAATTAAAACCTTTTTTAAATTGAAAATTTTAACTCAAAAAGTAAACAAAAAATTAAAAAAACCTTTCTAATAAACAAATATAAACCTTCACTGAAAAGAACCCAACAGAATAAAAAAAAACCTTTACTCACAAAGCTATTAAAATCTGTCACACAAATGAAAACCTTCAACTAAATAAAAAACTACAATCGCTTCACGATGTACATAAAATGTCTCATGAATGTCTCATAAAATATCGGATCATATTTTACTGATTGGTTTTCTGATTCTCTTTCTTCTGGATTTTATAAAAAAATTTTTGCAATGGTATCACGCCAACTGAATGAAACATTAAAATTTCTTTTATAATTTCGTCTCAAAATAATAAATACTATTGAAAACAAAAAAAAGAATAAACTTTGGTAATTAGACTATTTCAAAATAAAAAAAATATAAGAAATTTTGCATGAGACGAAATGAGAAATAAGCAAATTCTTTTTCTCTTTTCACGAGATTTTTTTCTTCTTTTCAATTTTACTTCCCCTACTGTAACAACAATATCAAGTGAGAAAAATGATATATTTTTAACACGGAATACTATTTAAATGGTAAAAAGCTCTTAAAAAATAGAATAAAAAACAAACAAGCTGTTTTTCGCTGCGGCTGTATAGTTGCTTCATTATTTTATTTATGTATTGTATCATACGCAACAAAATGTGAGCGATCAAAAATAAAATTTCAAACACTGCATTTAACACATTTAGCCACTCTTTGGCAAAATTTTGTGTATGACCGAACCTCTCGTATCTTTTGCATTGCGGAATGGTACCATTATTTCTAAGAGGCTCAACTTTGACTTTGATGTGCTGAAGATGTTCTATTTTATATATTTTATTTATGTCTTCGGTGTGATCGAAGTACAACTTAAAAAGGGGAACTTTTCAATACTATTTACATAATTTTCTTTTAATACTATTTACATAATTTTTGCAATTTTATTTATGACATCTACGCATTTCAATCCCCTTTGGATAAGTTCACATTTAATATTCTGTGGCTCACATGATGCATGTAGTTTTCAGACCAATACTTTGATTGACCTCGTCAATTTATTTTTATAAGTAACGTACGAAATTCCAATTTGTCTATAATAATTTTCATTTTCAACATTTATTTTTAGTTGATCGTTGTTCATCATGTTTAGCTTCACATTAATATTTTCCCGTTTGAGGATCCTTATTAGCTGCATGTAATTAGTTACGTTACTTACTATTATCGGAGGAGATTTATGTTTTTTAACTTGAGCATTCTTTGGTGTAGATTTCTTCAACACAGTGCTATTAATATCTAGTGCCGGTTCCATTTCTGGTGAACTAAAGTAATTAATATAAAAGAAAAAAATACAGCAGGCAAGTATAATATCATGCACTAGCCCTATGCTCCTCGTAGGAGTGAAGAAGGCAACAAAAATTACATGCACAGCTAAGGACATCTTATAAATTAATTACTCTTGTTTTTTTTTTACCTTTTCCTACCCCCTTTTGGAGCACAAGGCATCTACAAAGCTTCGACATCTGATTTTATTATATAAAATATAGGAAAAAATATTAAGAATTTTAAAAGCGGGAGTTTCATTTCTCTAATTTATTTCACTACAAGGTGGTAGAAATGGTGTATCCATATTATAAAAGCGAACCTATTTAAAAACAAAATTTGACTATTAAAATAAAAAAAATTATAATTTAAATATTATCTGTATATAATTTGAAAAAGACAAATAATATTAAAAAAAAATAAAATTTGTAATAAATTATTTTCATTACATTTATTGTAATATGAAGTATGAATTTTTTATTTTATTTCAATTTTGTTTTAAAAATTTAAAACAAATATTTCTTCTGAATATACATATATACACACGTAACGGTAATAGGCATTTTTTGTTATAAATTGCTTAATTTCTATGCCTCTTTTACATTACGGCTTGAAGTGAAATCAGCTCGAAAGTCAAAGTGTGTTTTTACTATGTTAGTTTAAAAGCCAAAAAACAACGTTTAGCTATTAAATTTCAAATCATTATTAACCTTTCAAGTCAAATAAGTGACTTGAGTGAAGCCGACTTCAGGTCAAGTAACGTTTACATAGACAATAATAAGCTTGAAGCAGCCATATAACCGGGGTATATATGTACATATTACCATATCATATTGTGTATCTACCATGAATAGGTATATACGAGTACCGTACAGCAAAGTATGAAATTTTAAATTTATAACTATTACTTTCATATACGAGTATTCGAATGTTTTTTAATGAAATGAAAAATAAAAAATGAAAAAAAAAATTTGTTATCAAAATAAAAATATCAAAATTTTTACCTAACTTAATTTTATTTTATTTCAGTGAAATGTTTTTGATACACTTGTTTGTTTACAATATTTTATTTCTTTCTTGCCTACACAACTCTTTTTACCGTCTATTTCTAAATAAAAATGGAATATTTTAAGAATTTGGAAGCAAAATACAAACGAAAACTAACGGAATGGGACGGGTCGAACTACTTATTAATAGATATACTTTGCTTTCAAGCGTAAATACTTGAAGCCTACTTATTGCCCTATAAATTTACTTGCTTCGAAATTTAATAACTAAACGTTATTATCGGGCTTTCAAGCTGACATAGTAAAAACGAATTTTAGTTTGAAGCTGATTTCAAATCAAGTACTGCAATACGGATGAGGTATAGAAATAAAAAAATTTGTAAAAAGAAAATAACTACATACATACTAATTCATACGTTATGAAATATATTAGCAATAGGTATGTATGTACATTTATACGAAATACACTAAGTCCTCGAGATACGGCATTTCGAGTTACGACATGATATGAATTGTACCATTTTTATTTATTGTTTTTCAAAAGACTTTTTAACTGATTTCAAATAAAATATTTCATTTTAGTGGAAATAAAATTTTTCATTTTATATTTACATATTCGATGCTCACATTTTTTGTATGTGCGCTTAAATCTATTGTAAGTGAATCAAAAGAAAATTGTTCATTACCTTAAAAACTAAACTAAAATGATTTTTCAGCTAAAAAAAAAACTAAAGACCCCGTAAAGAAGCTTAAAAAAAGATAAGCTTTGAAAAGTTTGTTGAATACGAAAAAAAATCCAGAATTACAGAAATAGTAAAGAGATTTTCTGTAAAAGACAATACGAGTATAGTTATAAAAATTTTAAAGAGGCGGGAAAAGATAAAACCAATTTCTGGCTGCATCAAAAAGTATGCAGATAAACTGTTTGTAATAAAATCAGCTATAGTATTCAAATCAGCTATACAAAAATGGAGGATTTAAATACGAAAAACATATTAGTTTCTCTATCAACTATTAAGGAAGTAGCACTCCAACTATTTAATTCCATTAAATAAAAAGAAGAATCAACTCGAAGTGAAACGTTTGTTACTAGCAACGGTTGGTTTTAAAAATTTAAAATAAGGCATAACGTAAAAAATGCAAGAATAAAAGGAGAACTCGCTCAACTTTGACTTTGATGTGCGTTGGTATGAGCGTTGCTAAAAAATTGATGATATTAAGCAAACACACGCCTAGGGAAATTATTCACCAAAACAAGCTTTTAATATCGATTAGACCGCGTTATTGTGGAAGAAAATGGGTCTGCGTATATATATTACGGGGGAATCAAATGCAGTTCAAGGACATAAAATCTTGAAAGATAGGGTTACTATATTATTGTGAGGCAATGTCAATGGTGATTTAAAGTTGAAACCGTTATTAATTAGTAAAACGCAAAATCCACGGGCACTGAAAGATTTTAATAAGAACAAACTTCCCGTCAAATGGTTTTTCAATGACTCTTGTGATATTAATTTATTGGTACGAAAATTATATTATTGTTAATAGACTATGCTCCAGGCCATTCTTCACTTTTAATATAAGATTAATGTTTTTGCCACCTAATACCACATCTCTTATCAATGGACCAGGGTATCATTGCAAGTTTCAAACGGAGATATTTATGTAATGATTAGATTATTGATAGATAAACCATATATCGATACTTAAAGTATTAACGCAAATTTCGTTTACAATTATTGAAAAGGTTTTAAGATAAAGACAATATTAGTAAAACTTGGGATGAAGTTACGGGTTCGACAATGAAGAACAGATTGAAGCCACTATAGTTTATGAATGAATATTCAACTGAACATGAAATTTTTAATTTAAATAATAAAATAATTTTTTTAGCGATAAAGGTTGGTTTATCTAATTTTAGTGAAAATGATATTCTAGATTTCATCAATATGAACGAAGAACCGTTGCCAACCCAAGACTGTATTGATATTTTAGACAAAAATATTGACGAATCAGATATCAATGAAAAAAATAGTTCAAAAACTATTGAATTTTCGAAATTAGCAGAAGCGTTGGAATATTTAAAGAGAGCAATAGAAATTTTTGAAAAATATGACTCCAATTCCGAAAGATCTCACCTTATTTCCAAAAATATTTCAGTGAGTCACAATACAAAGAAATATACAATGAATTACAACAAAATTAGTTATAACAAAACAATCAGTGAACTCTTTTTAAATAGAAACACCATTCAGTCAACTTAATTCTTCTTCCATATTTTATTAACAGGTAAACAAGAGCAATCTATTTATAAAATGGCCCTGCTGTGTATGAATCTCAATAGTAAACGCAAACGGACAAAAATTTACATCAGTACCTACTACCTGTTATTTTATAATTGGAGTTTTTGAGTCATTTGCTACTCGTAAGATACTATTTATTTCAAAAATAAAAAAAATATTCGAATCCGGTCATAAAATATATTAATGTCTTTTCCAAAACCTTTTAAATATTTTTTTACTTAGGTAATATATTAAGTTTTAAAAATTTTTCTCACAAATAGAGGTAAAATTTAGAAGTGTATATAAAATTTGTATTTAAAAAATAATATTTGATTGTATTTTAGATATTATTTTCAAATTCCCTCTTCCAATTTTTCCTTTACTATGTATTTATATCAATATTCAATAATTATCTTCCATTAATTATATTTTCAACTTGACACCACAGTTACTTCCCATATCTTGAGTTAACTTACCCTATGAGAAAAAAAAAGCTGTTCACTTAAAAAGAATGAAATGCTTTCAGTAACATATAAAACGTTGAAGGCGGAGGTTGTGCTTGTTGTTTTTCCGCTGTTTTAAGAATTTTAAAATAATTATGAATGAAAATATTAATATATTTTTTTGATTTTTCAAATATATTTTCTAAATTTTACCTGCTTTATAATAAGTGTGAATATATTTTAATATTTCTTCTCAAAAAAAAGCCACTTCGATTAAAAAAAACCTATATAAAATAGGTTGGGACTTGTTAGATATAAAGACATTAATTAAACTCTTTTTTACGTAAAAAAAAAAAAAAAAATAATAAATAATTTGTTAGAAAAAAAACATTTTGTATGTCGTACCGTCTAAGCAATAGTTTGATTAGTAACTTTAACCACAAATAAAGTATGTATTTAAAACATCATTTCTTTTCTTATATTTATTTAAGAATAAAATGTCAAATCGCGAAGAGCTTCCAAGCTTATTCAAAAATTTTTGAACATTTGAACATTAAAGCTCGTTTATAAATGTTAATTGTGAAGTTTTCCTTCTCCACCTTTCAAGTTTACACACTTTTTGTTGTTTTGTGCTATTGCTAAACTATTGCTAATTAAAATTTGTTAAAACTATTGCTAGTACAATACAAATATTCACATTGTGATTTTTATTTTGTACAAGAGTTGTATAGGCCCTTCTTAAAAATGTCATATAATGATCTCATGATTTCTGCAGACATTACATAACTTTAATCATTTATCTTTTGAAATTAACCACACTTGCAAAAAGTCATATGATATTTTTAAATTCAAGTATGATTCAAACATGTACTCGTTGTGCGGTTCAAAATGTACCTCTACAATAATCACGTAATTTAATATTTATATTATATATATATATATAGAAAGAATCAACACTTACTCAGTTTCATTTGCATCATATTCGCTTTTTCCACTTCAATTTGGATTCTATTCCATTTCGCTCATTTTAGCAATTGTTTTTTAAAGATGCGCAAGTAACAGAAATATGGCTGCAATTTTGACATTTTTGACATTTTTAAAACAGCTTCTAATTAAATTGCAAAATAAAAATAATGGCGTTTGTCAAACTTGCAAGGTAGGGTTTTTAAAACGATGACAGTAATCACGCGATCATCATGTGACATTTTTAAAAAGGACAATAGTTACTAGTCATGGGCAATATCGTTAATTTCCGATTATAAAATTTGTTCAATCGTTCATTTCGTTCATTTCCCTCCTATATATATAATTGCATGTTTTTTGGCTATAATTATATGGATATACGTATTTATGGTACATTTTGAAGAAAAGAATAATATGTGATATGGGTTTTGCAAATTAGTAATAAGTTTTAATCCACAAAATGCCTCTACTTATATACACCAAAAAGTTTAAAACGTAGAGAAAAATTTTAAACTTATTTAAAAAACTGCTATAAGAAATTATAAGTAATTTCTTAAATTTGAAGAAATAAAAATTTTAAACTATTTGAGTTTAAATTTATTATTCCTTATATGAAATTTATAGAATAAAATTAATTATAATTATCTTTATTTTAAATCCTTGAAAAAAACTCAAATCCTATTCTAAATTTTTTAAGCTTTTGTTTAATTTACTTTATTATTTTATTTTGATCCCTCATGCGCTAGAATGTTAACTTATAATAATTTATTTTTTTTTAGTTTTTTCTTTTATTTGAAATATTTAGGTAAAAAAGCGATAATAATTATTACTCTTTTTTAAATATTTTACGCATAAATATAAAACATATTGTAGCCCAGTTAAATGCAGGTAGCTTTCAACTTGAATCAACTAGTCCAATCTTTCAATTTTCTTGTTTAGGTAGATTTTAATTTGGTCACTTTTATTTGTATTCCATTTATGTTAGGCAATAGGCACTAAAGTGTATATGCAGTAATTCTTTAATAACTAACAAATAAAATTGGGATTTTTAGTGAACGATGGTCGATTCTTTTTTGAAGAAGTGAACTAATCAGTTAAGTTCAGTGAAGTGATTCGTTTACGAAAAATATTATAGGTTATATATGATACATTATAGCAATTTTATTTCTTTCCAAATTTATTTGAAAACAGAAAAATATAAAAGAGTTGAATGTCCCATAATAATATGTCTATACAGGGAGATTCAGAAAGGTATACAACAACATATACCATTGGTTAGAGGGTCGAAAATGGGTAAAACTTTTGTTCCGGAGTAGGTGTGAAATCTCAAGAGTTTTCGAGATAGAGGTATTTTAACGAATTTTCACGAAATTTTTAGTTATCTAAGCTTTTTTGATTATAACTTCCGTTCAGAAAAAGACAGAGGCCTCAAAGAGACAGTTTCTGAAAGGTCTAATGAAGAGCTTAAAAAATATATCTTGCTTGGTTATGTATTTTGTGTACTTTCGGAATACCAATCGTTTGAACTTTAGGAAAAATCAAATTTTTTGAAACTTGAAATTTTTTTTACAGAATTTAGGTCACTATCTCAAACCTTAATTTTAGTCACCAAGTGTTTAGAAATCTTTTATGGTACAGAAGATATAGCACGAAAACCATTTCTATGTCAAGATTTTAAGGGCCCTAATAAAATGTAAAAAACCAAAAAATTGTCATCTAAAATGGTTTTCGTGCTATATCTTCTGTACCATAAAAAATTTTTCAACACTTAGTGGCTTAAATTAAAGCTGGGAAAGTGGCCAAAATTCTGTAAAAAAAATTCAAAGTTTCAAAAAATGTTCGAACGAAATTACCTGGTTAGAAAAAACTGAAAAAATAAAAAAGGGGAAAAATTTGATTTTTCCTAAAGTTTGAACGATTGGTATTCCGAAAGTACGCAAAATGCATAAACAAGCAAGATGTATATTTTAAGCCCTTCACTAGACCTTTCAGAAAATGTTTGTTTGAGGCCTCTGTCTTTTTCGGAACGGAAGTTATAATCAAAAACGCTTTGATAACTAAAAATTTCGTAAAAATTCGTTAAAATCCCTGTATCTCGAAAACTCTTGAGATTTCACACCTACTCCGGAACAAAAGTTTTACCCATTTTCGACCCTAAAACCAATGGTATATTATGTTGTATGCCTTTCTGAATCACCCTGTATATGTACATATTGAAGCAAATGTGATATACAAATTATGAGTCAATTTGTATTACAGGAATTTAGTATCCTCAAAAGTTCTTGGGAGCTTTAATTTTGAGAAAATTTACTTGTGGAACAAATTTTTATTAAAGTATAAAATTAACAAAAAAGTAGTAATGCATAATAAATACCTATATATATATATACGTTAAAAAGTAATAGTAGAAATATGAAAATAAAATACAATTTTGTTATGCTATTACCTGAGTTTACACCCAATTGCAATTTCCATAAATAATTTTTATTCGCTCTACAATCTATATGTAAAAAACAGTATGTATAATATTTTATTGTGAATGTGTATTCAGTTATTTTAGAAAATAATCATCTTACAGACATCTTTATATAAGACTTCGTAATACCACAAGCATCTTTATATAGCAGTTTGTGGTTCATTGCATTTTTGCTACAGTATAATTGGGCGTATATCAGTAGGGTACATATACAGTTTTGTTCCTGTATACATAGTTATTTATGTTGAATACAAGAACTTCACCATTCCAATGGTTAATGCTTTTAAATGTTTGGTTCAAATGGTGCGTTTTTTACAAAAGAAGCTTTATCTTGTAAAGCGATTCCATCGTTTTATTTAGTTGGAAACAAAAAATTAGCCAAAAAGTTTGTTTTTTCAATATATATACTTTAACTACCTATTAAAAATAAATTTTAAAACATTAACTTTGCTGATCACAATTTAAGTTCAAAACATAACAAACAAGAGCGATTTTCCACATTTTATTGGGGGTTATTATGGTTCACTAAGCGAATGTTGTTGCTTTCGAATTCGCCTAAATAGTGTTATTGTTCGCGAAGCGGATATAATTACTTTGAGAAAAATCGTTCGCGAAGCGAATAAGTACTCGAAACGAATAGCTGACTCAAATATTTTCCGAAACGATATTATGGTTCGTGAATAGCTGAATTCGCTAGGAAAAAATCGTTGCTATCGAGATTTAAAAAAAAATTGACATTTGAAATTCCTAAACAAGTAAACAAAGTGAAAACTATAGGTTATAAAAATAAACATTTTACCATAACTTTATATATAATTGATATTTAAGATATAAAATAAATGAAAATGGGTTTTCATCGAGTGCCGATTTATTTAATTTTTATGAATGAACCATTAGTTAATTAGTTAATTAGTGATAGTAGTAAAGACGAGAAAAATGCAAATATTGGAATGATACGAAGATATAAGGGAACAACAAAATCCATTGGAGTTACTGTAACTGAGTAAGTATAACTAATTTTTTGTTGGAGGTCCCAAAGTGTTTAACTCCACAGCAAAATTTGCAAACATTTCCTTCAACATACTTTTATTGAATTCGAACTTAATCCATCATGAGCTATCTCCAGATTGCTTTGTATTGGTTCTACTAATTTTGCGAACTTTGCGAGATTTTTTTTTTTTCAACTAAAAATTTATGAATGCCATTAAAAAAGCAAATATTTTTATTACGTGCAATAGATATTATTTATTAAAATTTTTTTTAGTTACACTTACCTTATAGACATTTAAAAATTAAAATTTATTTTACTACAAATGTTTTCCCTTTTTTTCACAATAACCTCCATCATAAAGTCTTCAAATAATGTAAACTCTCAACTAAAAATGACAGGAAAGTTTTGAAAGTTACTTCTAGTCACATACAATTTGCACTTTACCAGTTTTGACATTTCTCTCGAAATTATTTTGTTCGCTTCGCCAACGTTTAGCCGAATTCAAAAACAATGACGTTCGCTTCGGCAATATTGTAAAACTCTATAAATGCCAATTCTATGTGGTATGACATAAGTTATCTACAGTCGAGACGCAATCTTAGATTTGTCAGTTACGTTTGACATTTAACGTGAATGTGTATTACATTTCAATCCTTCAACACACAAACAAAATTTGTCTATTGCCAGCGTCGCCATTTTATGTTGCTAAACAATTAATAAAAGAAAAATTTTCTCGCAGGTACATATACCAGTAGCAATATAATGATAAATAACAATTTTTTCAATATACTTGTTTCATAGTTTAGTAGTTATGTAGCATATACACGTACACCATTCCAAGATTCGTTTAAGAGTTTTTTGTTTTAAATTAATATCAAATACTCATATTTCTAAGTTGGATATTTTCAAATCAAAAAAGTTATTTCTAAAATTTAAATTTATTGAAATTTTGAAAGTTCAAAACTTTTATAATGCCGTGTTCTGCTGTAACCTTATCTTTGGCTACTATATCTGGAATAGTTGCAGTCGCTCTTTTAGCTATTGCTTTTTCAACAGATAATTGGGTTTACTATGAAGTCAAAAGAAGTAATATTCAGGTAAAATTAATAAATATTTATGTTAAAATGTTAAATTACTATATGAATTGAATTTATTTGAGGAAAAACGAATATGAAAATCATTTGTTTATTTTCATTTAAGTAAATGTAAATGATAAGATATTTGAAAAATCATTTTTAAAAATTGTAGAACAAATTATTTTTTTAATATAATTTTTTGAAAATTGTTTAAAAACCTTAACAAGCTCCTTTTCAAACAAAAGACTTCAATGCCTAAAATTTGCTATAGTTAAGATTACTAAAAGTGAAACTTTTTATTGTTATATTACAGTATTTTTATATATTTACGTTCTACAATAACAACAAATTGTAAATTATATAAAATATGATCCATATTTTGAAAAAACTGTCATAGTGAAAACATTTTTGAATGAAAAATCATTACTATATTTATACATATAAAAGTGTATGAATATTTTTTTACACATACGTATACATATATGTATATATAGATATATATATATATATATGTAAATTAAATATCGTAAACAACTTTATTCATATGCATAAATTCACACAGAATAACAGTTACAGTGTAAAGGTAAATTAAAAACTGCAAATGTATTTCAGCATTCCTGAAATTTTTTATTTGTTAGTCTGATACATATACAATTTATACTTATATATGTACGTATTTACTTAGCTATGCATATTGTGCGATAAGTAGGAAATATTTAGCTACACATATGTATAATTCATATCGCAGAATACCTATATATAACAATTTATAATTTATAATAAATTTCTAATTCACACTCACATAATTACTATATGTGCATGTGCTTTACAAAAATGTAGGTGAAAAATGTAGGCCTAAATATATTTTAAAATTTTAAAACAAAAGATTAAATCAAATACTGTGAAAAACGCATCTTTGTTACCTTTCTATCTGCAAAATATGAAAATGCGTTTAGCTGATGAAATATTTTATTTAGATAGGTATTGGATAAAAGTTCCTGGCTCATGTTTATTTAAAGAGAAGTGGTCGTTTTACTTTTACTTTCAAACAAAAGTCACACAGATGTTTACAAATCAAACTTTTGTTAAATTTTAATAAAATCAAACAAAACCTATAAACAAATTTAAATAATGTAGTTTTTGACCAAGGAAAGTAATTTCCTGGGATATTTAACAGCCTATAATACCATCTAATAGATAATAGTTAAGCTGATTTTTATACCATATACTTTCGTGAAGTGTATATTAACTTTGGCATGGATGTTGTAAACATTTTATGTAGTCATCTACGGTATGAAGATATTAATGTATTCTTTTTCAGTGTAAAATTCTACGTTAATATAGGCCATATTCGTCCATCTGTCCGTCCGCTTGTCCGTGCGATCGCACGATAACTCAAAAATCACCAAATTTTCAAGAACTGTTTCTTTTTTGCCGAGGACAGCTGCTATTGTAATTGGACCGATTCAGAAAATGGGTTGGAGAAACTGCCATAAAACTCAAGGAAACTATTTCAAATATTTCAAAAACTAATTAAGATATTAATATGATTTTTTTTACACGTGTGTCCAATAACTATACACATAAAATCTCAAAATTTAAATGAAATGGCTGTTCAGGTAGGTGACGTCAGGTAACCTGACGATTAAATATTGTGGCATATATGATTTAAATTGTTATAGTTATTAAAAATATTTAAACATATAATAATTAAAATTAGGCAAATAAATAAAACTTAATCTAGTATAAAAATCAATACATTAAAAATATAAATTTATCACGAAAATAGTGGAATGTAATCTCAGAACCAAGTTTGAGCTTCAATTGCAATTCTTCTAATTATAGTTCTAATGTATCAATTTATTTGCAGATTAAATAATTTTAAATAAATAGAAAAAATGCTCTGTCATTAATTCAGCACTCATTTTTCAAATTATATTATTTATTCTCATGGAAAAATTGAGCAAACCTTTCTATTAGGTAAAGAAGTATTATAGATAAGCAAGACATTTTGAGCAAAAACTGTAATTAAAATTGCAAACAATGGGCTTTGTTTCAATTAAAATTCAAATAATGGGCTTTGTTGCTAAGGTTTAGATCAATCACAATAACAAAAAAAGTTTCTCCTAAACTTGTTTAGGATAAAGTTTCTCCTAAACTTGTTTTATTTTTAGGATAAATAAAAGTATCGTTGGATTGCAGGAACTTGAAATAGATAATAAGTAGGTATTACTTCTAGTTTGGCAAATTAAATATTTCAAATTATTTATTTATTTTAATTAATATTTTTGAAAACAGAAAATAGCTTATCAACTCCAAATTCAAAAATATGTTTAAATAAATATAAACTACGAAATAGAAAAAAAATTTTTACAATAGAACCTAATAAAAAAAATCAATATTTTTAATTTGCTTTTAATTTTTACAATAAAACAGCCAACCACAAGAAGAAATATATGGCATTTGTGAGTCTCTTTGGTTTAAAAATAAATTTTTATTTGCGCCGGAAATGGAATTAATTTAAGGTGGTACTTGTAAGTACCGTCCGTCGGAAAAGGGTTAAGTTATTTTAAATGTCGGTATTTAAATTATTTTAAATGTCGGTATAACATTATATGATAAAGTTATGTTATCTCTCAGGAACTAATCTTTAAAAATTTAATAAATATACTTCACACTTTTACGATTTAAAAGAAAGTATAATTTCAACAGATTAACTTGAAATTTCAAGTATAAACTTCGCCTGACAGCACGAGAAGTCACCTTACTTTACGTTAAAATTTTGTGTTTCAGTATCGTTCGCTAAAACAAAGTATCGTTGGAAGTTAGCATTATTTTTTGAAAAACCAAAAGAACTTATTTTTACCGATTATTTTTTGCAGTATAAGCTTTTCACGTAAGCTCCAGTTTATGATAGCAATATGTCGATTTGTACGAAACGAGTAAAACCTTAGTTTGATTTTTTTAAATTTTGCATATATGTGGATTTTAATTCTATGTTTTTCGTAAAACGATGTTATGAACTTGTTAGTTTATCTATCAAACTTTTTTTTTTAATTTTGCTTGTTTTGCCTAAATTTTGATGAAAATTTGATGCGTAAATGTATATATATATATGTAGGTAAAAATTGAATATGAAGACGAATAATTTGCGCTTTTCATGCAATTTTCATGTGTTCGAAAAAAACAATACCTTTTTCCCGTTCTTTTTTATCTTAATGGAAATTTCTTCATGCAACTGCAGAACAGATGGATGACGTAATCAAAGGAACGAGTTAAAGGCAGAAAAATTATTCATTAAAAAAATTTTTCACATATCTTATGAATCTTTATTATCATTGTCACAAAAATGACAATGATAATAAAGATTCATAAAGAACGCGACACGTCTTTGAACATTTGGATCCAACAAAATTTTGAAATTAATCTAAGCTTAGCTTTGATACTAACTTCATGTAATCTCTTTTGAATACATATTGCTCAAATTAAAGCTCATATTTGTGAGATTTATTCTTAGCGACTTCAAATTCGTTAAAATCTATTTTGTATTTTTTACATTAGAACATAGACGCTTAGGCTGGAGCTGTTTTAATATATATGTTTTTTTGTGAGCATTTTGTCGAATTCAAAGAGGGTAGTTCCAACATCGTTGAATTATGATAAATAATCAGCTTACAAAAAAATAGAACTTAAGGCGTTTTTCTAATCTTATTACTTCTATGCTAACAACTTCTTTTTTCTTCAAACTATACTAGCATTAAATGCAGAATATTCCCCTAATCCTTAATTGTGGTTTATAAATCAATTTTATTGCATTATTTTGCTATTCAAAGTTTAATAAATGATGCGGAGTAACGCATAAAGAGCTTAATAATGAAATTAATAAATCTTTTAATATGATCTTTAAAGCACCGAAAAATTTTAAAATTTTAATCTAAAATCAGGTGTTATATGAGTGTGGTACAAAATATTAATTCTCTTAAGAAAACACATTTCCAGAGCTATAAAAATTTTTATGTTTTAAAGTTTAAGTTATGCTTTAACATATTTTTAAAAAATGATATTGAATAGTTTTTTGAAATTTTAAAAAACTTTGTAGAAAATAAAATTATCAAGAAAAAGAAAAAATTAACTAATGAAATGAAATTTAGAATAGGTACTACGCGTAATTTCTGTTTTAATTTTTTTCAAAGAGTTTAAAGCCTATGCAAATATTGTTTCTATTATTTAATACTTGATACTGAATAATTTAATGATTTTTCATTTTTTAAAATTTTGATTTTTTTTGTAGGTGTTTGCCGAGAAACATCCTGAATCAACTTTGCTCCTAGAACATCTCAGCATTAAGTACTATTATTACACGAGAACTAGAGGTTTATTTAGGTACTGTTATCCTAAGGATCGCCCACCTGCAAACAGAAGTACATTGATTTAGTTAAAATGCTCATACAATAAATACATATATATTTTTTTCTATTTAAGTTCATATTTATTTATCACCAGTTGAAACCCATTGCTCAAATATTAATTATTTCCCTGAAGAAGAAAAAGAGCAACTTCCAAATGATGATGCAATTTCTCGCTTACATTTAGCACGGTCATGTATTGCTTTGTTCATTTTAAGGTACACTCAAAAATATCTGAGTTAAAAAAAAAAATTATTTTTGATGATTCAATGGTAAGAAGACAGATATTTTTCCTGGAATGTTTTTTTCGTGAATGTCATTTACATGTTGGCATATAATTAATGAAAACATTTTTTCATTTCCGACTGCCATATTTAAGAATGTGCGCAAGGTTCTAATGTTATATACACATATGTATATGTGGAAAGTTATCAAGAGGGTTTGCGTTGTTAAATAAAGGAAAAATAAAAAAGAAAATAAAAATTTCCTTTCACTTTTTAATCTAAAACTGAAAATTTTAACTGAAAACCAACCTTAATAAAATGTTTTAAGCGCCAAGCATTAATAAAATTAAAAACACTAAAAGTATGTAGTATTACTGCGACTGAAAACAAATAAGTTCGAGTTTTCAGTTTTTATTATCATTATTAGATGTGCAACAATATATTTTTTGGTTGCTATTTTGAATCAGTAAACAACTTTCATACAAAACCATATATTTTTAAAATATTCATAAAAAAACTATTTTTGAAAATATCTTTTTACTTGTTGTTTTTAAAATTGCTAAAATCAAATGAATTAAAATAAAATTTTAAAAATCTTCCTCGTTCTTTTATAAAAAAAAAAAATTGTAATTTTGTCAGCAGTAATTGTCGAGTCAACTGTTTTTCCTACTTTATTTAAAAAAATATAATTAAAAACTAAAATTAGTCATTTTTACTTTTTAAGCTGACTTTGGGCAAACAAACGTAGGGAGAAAAAATTTCTATTTTTTATTTAATATAATTTAATTTATTAACAAGACAAGGATTCATTTTATTAACAAGACAAATGCCAACATTCCAGTTTTTTTTGTTTGAGCCGAATTAATTTAATTGAATTTTTTATGTTTTTATAAAATGGAAAAATCGTGTATTATTTAGATGCTATTTGGTAAACTTGAAATTTTGAAATTCTACAAACTGTGCGCATTGCTAAGCAATTTTCTTATACATATACGTTTGGTTTAGCAGGTGTTATTTTACTTGCATTTATTTATTTGATTAATACTAACGAAAAAAATATTTTGTACAAAAAATTAAGATTGTCAAAAAAATTTAATGTTTTAGCTTTGTTGTTGTATTTTGTGCCTTTTGGACTGGCCTATCAGGATGTTGGAAACGATCATCAGGTGCTATAACGGCGACAGCATTTTTAATGTTGTCAGCATGCCTTTTAGCTTCTGGTGCTATGGGTCTTTGGCATACTGTTGAATTCTTTGAAAAAGAAAAAGTAGTTGGTGAAGATTATTATCAGCAATGGAATACTGTAAGTCTTACAATTAAATGAATATTTTAAACTATATACTTATAGAATAACAAAAAACTTTATATCACTTTATATTACCAAACTTAGATGGCATATTTCAAATGATCATACAATTACCTTTTCATTTTAGATACTCAAAGATAGCACGAAAATTTCATACGATTGGTCATATATTGTAGCTTGGGCAGGAGTTGGTTTTAGCTTATTATCATCGATATTGTTATCAGGCGCTGCTATTTGTTTGAAATCAGAGAGAGGAAAGGAAGACCAATTGAATTTGCAGTATTTAATGCCCGGTAAAATTTTTACGTCAAATATTGCAAAAAAATTCACCAAAAATTCACCATTTAACATAATTTCATTTTTCAATCGTAGTGTATTCACAAAAACAAACGGCATATCCGGCTTTTGCAGGATATCCTCAGCCACAGATGTATCCCAATGCATATTTCCACGGGTCTCAATACGGCCCTTATTAGTTTATATTTAATATTGCATTATGTATGTAATCAATTTTGTAACAATTTAATTGTAATAAGTATTTTTCATTTTCTAAAACAAAATTATCAATATAAAAATTATGCGTTTTAATTATTTTATTGCTCAATTTTAAAACAAAAAAATGGGAACAAGAGTTAAAACAATAAAAATTCATAACTTTAATTACAAAATAATTTAAAAGACTACTGCATATATACACATATAAAGTCGACTTAAATTTTAAATTGTTAAACGGCAACTTCTTTAATTTAGTACTAATATGTATTAGATTTTGTATAAGTCAGAAGGCCTACTACCTTCATTAAATGATTTTCGTATAGAAAATTTCCACGCAGTGCAGATCGAATATCACACATTTGTGTATGTGCAAGTAACAAAAGTGGTACTTTAGAGTGCTGTTGTCGCAAACTTTCAGTACTTGTCATACACTTACCATTTTGTAGCAGTCTTAGTATTACATTTATTTTGATTTTAAATTATTATAAGATTATTAAAGAAAAAATTGTACTTTAAATTTAGGGCAATTAACTAAATTTTTGTAATTTTGCAATTATAATCATAGGTTAAAATAAAATACAAAGCCATTTAGACACGAGGTAATGGTAAAATTCACCTACTATTCAAAATCTATTTCGCTTCTCTTCTATTGGATTCTCTTCTACTTTTCGTGTGGCATAATGCAAGTGAAATGGTTTGCAATATTAAAATATTAATATTGCAATATTTAAATATTGACTTACATTATGTTAGGGGCCACCTTCTGCGAAAAAATCTTCTTCCGGGAAAAGGGGGAGAAATAAATAGCTAAGACCAAACGCATATGACTACTGTACGGCGATCTAAAAGAAAGCGTCATAAAAACAGACGAGTACGAGTTAATTTCGCACAACATTCGCGTCACCGGTTCGTGCATCCCATAGTACGTACGAAAGTCCGACCGACCTTAAGTTGCTGATATTCGCCCTGTAAGAAATTCGACCCAATAAAACCGGGCCAACCACATTACCCATAGTAACTGAATGAATGAAAACTATATCGGAAAACACCCTAAGATAACGAAGCGAACTTAAGTCCAAAAACGAAGCCTACTCTTACAAGATCCTATCAGTTTATACCATGAAGAGCGAAACGAAGAAAACGCTTCTGTACAGCTTCAATAAAATCAATATCAACATTACGAAGAGGAAACCAAACTTGACATGCGTACCCCAAAAACGAGCCTCACGAAAGCAACATAAAGATATTCCGCCACAAAAGGAAAATTAAATTCACTATACTATTTACGACAAAACCTAGAAAAGGATTCCCCTATTAACCATCAAATTTAGTTCAGCCTTAAAATCCAGTATACAGTCCAACGTAACACCTACATCACAAATCTTATCAATCCTATCCACAATTTGACCATTAAACCTATAATCAAACCTTATCCTTGCAGAATAATGCCTCCTGGAGAAAGGCTCAAAACCATTCATATTATACAATAACGCGAACCTATTTTGATCATTCTGCAAGCCAACACAATCAGCCACAGACCGCACTCGCCCAAAGAGGAGGCATACGAAAAATAATCATTAGTTGCCATAATAAAGAAAACTCCTCAGTTTCAAAGTAATAACATCATGTAGGATTCAGTTCAACACCTTACTAATTTCAATAAAGATTACATCTACCTGACTACTTAACTCAAGAAATACTATAGTTTCAGAAACAAATACAACCGAGTTATTTACAGACCACTAGGCCCTTTTGAAAATCTTGCCGATTAGGAAGAACAAATGGCCTACTAAAGAATTAAAATAATCATATAAGATTTTTTCGAAGAGCTTAGAAATACCAGACAATTTAGTGATGAACCTATACTAACTTATTAAGTTACGCGGGCCCCTCTTATGGAGTAACAAAAGAATTTTCCAAACATCCGGAAATACGCCACCATGGAGAAAACTGAGTGGGACAGTCGGAAGCACAATTCCGAAAAACAATAAGAGGAACCCTATTCGGACTAAAAAAGCAATCATCACTAAAAGATAAAAAATGTCGCAAGACGACAGAATAAGAAAATTTCACTAACAACTACTCAAAATAAGACTAATCAACTGAAAAATTTTCAACAATCTCAAAACCGTCTAAAAAAAGGATCTTGAGGATCGACCAAGAAACTGGAAAGATGACGCATAGGAAGCAGACCCAAGTTTACTATTAAAAAATTTCACTAAAAGAAACTTACTATTTAAAAATTTCAAGCTAACTTTTGGAAGATGACGTCCATATAAGAATTCAGAAATAGCCCTAAACCGATATCAACTAAGGCCAAGTAGTTCACACGGGACCTGGAGGTAAAAACCTATTTAGCCGAAAAAGAGCTTTACGACAAAGACAAGCATTGACAAATTTTACATATCGAGTTTTCGGTGGGAATGCACTTCTCCATAGTAGGGAAGTGTAAATAAACTATTTTTAGCAACCTGTCGGTCTGTCAGTCTGTCGGTCTGTCGGACTGTGTGTGCACGCGTGTGTCTCAAGTTCTGCTGAACCGATTTTGATGAAATTTTATATGTAAGTTTATTTCCATCATGGCGCGGATTGATCAACTTTTCGGATATATGAGGCCTCGGGAACTGCACTTTTTAGCGGGTCTGTTTTACATTTTTGAACATTTTGAAGAAAATATTCAACCTATTTACTTGAAATTTCATATATAAGCTTTGCTCGATAGTAGGCGAAAATTCCGTACTTTTGGAAGAAATCAGGCATCAGCAACTGGGCGTTTACTACGGGCCAAATATACATTTTTGCGTATATAAAGAGAAATAATCAACCGATTTCATTGAAATTTAATATTTGAATTCTTCGCATTAAAACAATGAACATATAAATTTTTTGGAAAGATCAGGGCTCGAAAACTGATCTGCGGGCCGATTTTACATTTTTCACAATATCAACGAACGAATTTATGGAATTTCTTGAAATTTGATATTTGAGTTCTGGTTGTTACCGAAACTAACTGGCGAGCATTTCAGGGAATTCGGATAGCACAAAACGAAACTCTATTAAGAGCCAAATTTTATTTACAACTATAAGCTTACTAATGTCTTAAAAATTGGAAAGAAGTATTTAACAGACATTTTTATAATATTCTGTAACACATTTACTTAACTAGACAATACACATTGCGGTCGGTTATGTGCTGACCATATCAGATTTTTTTTTGTAAATTTTGAAATAATTGTCTGTCTTGTCGAATATTTGTTAGTAATTTATTTATGGAGTTATTTAAATTATTGTTAATTTGTATCTTTTGATTCATATTGTTTATAATATTATGATCATTATGTTCTATTAATTGAAGTTGTCGGTTAATGACTTGTCTGTCTTCGTCGTCCATAGTTCCAGTCAACCATTTACTAATTGTTCCTAAAAAATTAGCAAGTCCTCGTTTTTGTTTGGCATGATGATTATTCTTTAAAGTAGCTAATTTGTCTGGTAAACCACCGATTTCATTAATTAATGGCTGGCTTAAATTTGTGTCTAGTAAAGAGGAACTTCGTTTTAATTCGCTTATTATGTAGTTTAAGTCAACTACATATATTAAACGGGTAATTAAATATTTTTCGTATTAGGATTTTGTTATATTGAATAATAGTATAACCATTGTCTGTTTCAATTTTTTCTATTTGAAGTTGATTCGACTGTATTAAAGGTAGCCATAGAAATAGTAGAGATAGTCTCATTGTCATTATTATCTGAAAATTTTAAAGGTCATTTAATGTTAGTAGGATCTATGTTGGTAAAGTCATATTTTCTAAACTTTGGTTCTTCTTTACGTCGGAGGGACTTATAATTTTTAATAAAGTCTATTTTTCGATTTTCTGTGTAATTTTCTCTATTTTTATTGTGTTTAACTTACTGCTTTTCTTGAGATTTAATTAGATTATTGTAGATATTTTAATTTGAGACAAGATTATTATCCTCGTTTTCTGGTGTCGTTCTTATTGCACTATGATATAGATTGTTATAATTTTTAATTGCGTTCAGCATTTTAACGGGTAGTAATTCTTCTAAGTTTAATATTCGTAATCTTCCCGTTATAGTATAATTTGATTTTTCTACGTTTTCTTAGTTTAGGAATTCTTTAATATGAATATTATTAAACTCATTATCAGCCACTACTTTTTTGGGTTTTTTGTGATTAAAATAAATTCTTAATTTTTTTATCAATTCTGTATGGTTTTTATGTTCTAATGCATAGGCAGTTGAGAATTTTGTAAGCTTATCAATAAATATAATAAAATTATGTTTTCTATTGGCATATGTATCGACATGTATAATTTGATTTTTTTCAGATGGGATTTCAGTTTTCTTAAATTTAGGTTTTATCGGATTTCTATCACCTTTGCCTTTATTGCAAATTTCGCAGTTGTTTGTAAGTTTGTTAATAATTAATTTTAACTGTTTGTAGTAAACTCAATACGAGTACTTTAAATATTCATATAATGAAATAATTCCCGGATGCTTTTGTTATTTTTGATGGAGAAATACAATTTTTATAAGTTCTTCTTCTGTTTTTACGTCCTGTGCAAAGTAGGTACATTTTAGGAACTTTGTATTGGGAAATTGTCTAATTAAAATTTGTTGAATAGAATTATATTTAGTGTCTAATGCTTGTGTAAGTGTATATATTGCTGTTTTATTGTCTGTTATGTAAGTTTTTAGTTTATTGGTATGTTCTTGTTCGTTTAAGTTAGGTCTTCGTCTTTTTCCGTCTGGAAAGTTTTCGAATTCTCGTGTGAAATTACATGTGAATATTATTTGAACTTTAAATCTATTAACTACCGTTCCTAAAATTGGAATATGGTCGAATTGTTCTTCTTCTTGCGAATGAATTGCTGCTTGCAGAGAGATATTGTCAATAGTGTTTATGTCGTGTTCGTCATTGTTATTTGTGTCAGTCGATTCTCTCCCTTCGTTAAGGCTGAACGTCTCGGTCAGGTTTATTTCGTTTTCGTCTGTGTTGATACGGCTTAAAAAGTCTGCTAGTTTATTTTATTTTCCCCTTAAATATTCGATTTTAATATTATATTCACCTAGCGATAATATCCATCTTTGCAATCGTGGATTTAAATCTTTTCCTAAATATTTTTTATGAAGCTATTTTAGCGCTTGATGATCTGTTTGGAGTTCGAATTCTGTTCCATAAATGTAAGGCCTATAGTACTTAACAGCCTTTAAACAGTACTTAAAAATGAGTGCAAAGAGTTCTTTTCCGGTTGTACTATACATAATTTCATGGTCACAAGTTCTACTAGCATATGCAACAGGACGATTATCCTGTAGTAATACTGCACCTATAGCGAACTGGCTAGCATCGGTGTTTATTTTAAATGGCTTGTTAAAGTCAGGGTATTTTAATATTGGGTGAGTCGTCAGTAATATTTTTAATTGTTCAAAGGCAATAATATAAGTATTTATTTTACAGTCTTTTTTCAAATATTTTGTAAGCGGTTGCGCATAATTTTTTATAAATTTTCTGTATCTTATACCTAAAAAAGATTTAATTTGTTTCTGTGTAGTTGGTAATTTTAAATTGACTATATCCTTTATTTTTTTGGATTGGGTTTAACACTATGTTAGGTTAGAACATGTCCAAGATACTCTGTTTCTTTACATAGAAAATTACATTTATCTATTTGAATATTCAGATTTGCTTTCTGAGAGCATTAAAAATTTTCTTTAGATTTACCATTTGTTTTTGCAGTGATGTGCTAAAAACGAGTATATCGTCTAGATATACAATACAAATTCGGTTAATGTATTCTCTTAGAACTGAATTCATCAGCCGTTTTTTTCTGGTCTTCAGGTTTTACCTCTATTTGGTGAAAACCTTTCACTTGATCCAAAGTTGTAAAATATTGTGTACGGCCTAACTTGTCAAGAATGCGATCAATGTTGGGAATTGGAAATTTATCGGCGATGATAATTTCATTCAATTTTCTACAATCAATCACAATGTGTCATTTTTTGATGTTGGAATTGTTCATTTTCTTTGGAACAATCCAAAATGGTGAATTATAAGGCGAATGTGATTCCTTAATTATATTTTGTTCTAACATTTCTTTAATTTGGCGATTTATTTCTTCTTCATGGATTGGATTCTTCTTCAAGGATAACGGTAACTTTTACAACATGTAGAAGCATTTGTTTTTAATTTAATTTTATGTTTTATCTCGTGAGTTGATGGTAAATTATCTCCTTCCTTAAAAAGTAATTCCAAATTCCTAGTTAAAAATTCTTTTAGTTCATTTTTTTCTTCGTTATTTAAATGATTTTGATTTATTTTATTAAAAATTTCATTGTTGGTATCTGTTACAGGTTCAGGGTGATTCGCTTCGGCGAGCTCACTAGGATAATTTAAATTTTCAAAATTTATTTTGAATTTAGAAAATATTTCAAGATATTGGTTTGCAATATAAATTTTTGCTTCAAAAGGTAATAAAAAGTTTATACCTATAATGGCATCGTATTTCTTGCTCTTTAGAGGAAATTCTTTCCATTCTAATGTACCTTTTCTTACTAATTCTATAGGGATAGGTGTAATAATTTTTTGCATTACATTATTAGGGCCTCTGAAAGAATTATAAGTGATAGGTTTTCATAGTTTTTGGGTTATGTATAGCAAGACATTAGGTTTAATAAGGCTTGTGTCTGATCCTGAATCTATTAAGCAATTTATTTTTTTGTTATTAAAGTTAGTTTTATTATAGGTAATTCATTTTCCGAGGTTAGTCTGTTAAATTTTCTTCTTCATTTACTGATTTAATGTTGTCTACTTCCATTTGTTCTATAGTTTGTGCATGAAAATTTTGCCTAAACTGTCCTGAATTATTTCTAAACTGGCCACAGTTTTGCTTAAATTGTCCAAAATTTTGTCTAAATTTTGTCCAGAGTTTTGTCTAAATTGTGCGCAGTTTTGCCTTACATTATTTTGCTCAAAATTTCTAAAATAGTTTTGTCCTGCATACATTATTTGCATTATTGTGGTGAGAAAAATTATTATCATTGTAATTATTTTTATTTTTATTTTTTCTAATTAAACCAGAATTTTCTAATATATTATAAGCTTCTTTTAATGATTCTATATTTCTATCTAAAATTAGGGAAGCTAAATGAGTATCTGTTCCGTCAATAAAAGTTTTTAACACTAAGGAGAAAATCCAGATGGTTTATCTGAATCTTGTTCATATTTCTCATTTAACTTTCCTAGCAAAAATTCTAATCTATAATAAAATGCGCTTACCGAGGTACTTTTTATTGAAAGTATTTGTTGGTATAAATGGTTATATGATTGTTTTACTTCAAAATTTTTTATCAGGATTTGTTTTACTTCTTCTCACGAGGTGCTGGGGATGGTTTTAATCGCATTTAGAGCTGGTCCTTGTATTTTATTTAGGATTACCCGCTGATATAAATATTATGCTGCTGCTGGATTGTCGTTCAGCAAACTTTATCTCAATTTTTTGTCAGAATTCGTTTTCTGTTCTCAACGTGGTCAGACGTAAAAGTTATCCGTAGTTTTACAACTCGAATCATTATTTTAATTTTATTTAATTTAATAATTTATTACTTTGACCCAATTAACTTTATAACCTTGTGACAATAACAATATTAAAAACATTTTTTTTAAAAATATTATAAAAAAAAATTTTATTCACTTTACACTTTCTTTTCTTTCGCAATTAAAGAAAGAAATAATAATAAAATAACAAATATCAAATAAATAAAAACAAAATAATAAAACAAAATAATAAAACAAAATAATAAAACAAAATAAAAAAAATATACAGTAGGACACCGACAATTTTCGTCAGCTGTATTAATTCTACTTTCATAAATTACGAAGAATGGATTCCAAATGTTCTGTAGCTAGTTGCCATGGTATTAGAGGCATGGAAGTAGTGTCATGCAAGGGATTTTGTAGAAATTCCTTCCATGGTACATGCCCAGGAGCTCCACGTGGTTGGTATAGTGCATTTTTGGCGAACCATTTCATTTGCACGGATTGTTGCTCAGTCAACAAATCGTTGGACGAGTATTTCTGCAAACTGGGACATAAGATCGATGCAGTAAATAATAACTTCCAGGGTTCAATAGTCAGGAATGTGGACTGCATAAAAAACAACGCAGCCAGCCTCAACGAGATGGAGAGTAATTTTGAAATGTTGAATAAATCGATGTGATGCGTGGTGATTGTTAGAAGTCAAGTCAAAAAGCAGACACCGGATCTCAACTCATCAATCCTTGAGAACAAGATTGACGGGGTTGGGCTAATTGTTGTCGAAAATATGGATATAATCTTATCGGCTCTGGATACACGTGTCAATCGTATTGACGACACTTCTTATAACGTACTAGCTTCTGCTCAGGATGACATCGCTTTGATCAAGAACAAAATCGACAGTCTCGTAATCCTCGGTGGCACGATAAGGGAACTTAGCTCTCAATTTGACGAGTTGATAAAATTCAACCATAAGAAAATTACCAAAACAATGGACAAGTCCCTACATGCCGAATTGCTTGAGGTATCGAGGGAAGCTATGAAAGAAAACACTGAATCTAATATCAACCCAACCGAACCATTAAGCTTTGCTCATACCACCAATGATCTGGTTGGCCCTAAACCTCCTGCCACCGTTGCCCTGCCTATTTTTAACTGTTGGATCTCCAAATTATCTTTAGATACAACAGAAAATAGCCTGGAGGATTTCTTGCGTACCAAATTCAAATGTACAGAGGTAGTTTGTAAGAAAATTACGCCGGCGTTTCTCAAGAAGAAGGAAAAATTTCGGTCGGCTTTATCGTTTATCAACGATGAATATGATAACCATCTTCTTCCAGTCAACTTCATGGAAGACATCGATTTTAATCTCGTTAGTACGTTCTATGGGAACTACTTGCAGCAGGTGGTACGTTACCCAAATGAAAGGGGTAATTGGTTGGACTTAGCTTTCTCAAATGCCTATGACAGCATACGGGTCCGAGTTGCTACATACGAAGAGAACCTTTTCAAAAATTCTATTCATCATAATGCAATTGTTCTCGAATTTCCTAATAACAAAATTAAGTTCTCTAAATCTTACAATAAAGAGATTGTGCATGATTTTCTTAACGCCGACTACAACGGCATCAATTATGCCCTTAGCTTAATTAATTGGAACGATATGTTCCATCAGCACAATTTAGACAATATTGTCTCCGATTTTTAATCTATTTTGTTCAGAATAATTGACGCCCATGTTCCAAGAATCCTTAAAAATGATAGACTGGCGGAACCATGGTTAGATCTTAATTTAAGACAATTACGTAATCGGAGAAATAGATTACGCAATAAAATTAAGCATTCTAGGGACAATAACTCACTTATTAATGAATATAATGAGTTGGCGAATGAATTCAAAAATAAATCCAATGAGGCATATGATATTTATATCCAAAATATAGGCAGCTCGATTTTGGGGAACCCGAAAAGATTTATAGACTTTGTTAACTCCAAACGTAAATCGTCGGGATATCCGAGCTCCATTAGGAAGAACGGCTTAATATCATCTTCTAACTCTGAGATTTGCAATTTTTTTGCCGATAATCTTCAACAAACTTATAGATTAGATTCTTTTTCTAATTATGTCTATACCCCCACTAGTATAGATAACGGGTGTTCCGCATCTGATTTATGCTGATGATCTGAAAATGTATCATATTGTAAAGGATATTTCTGACACTAATTATCTCCAATTAATGTTAGAACATCTAAATTCTTGGTGCGAGACTAATAAATTAGATCTTAACGTTAAAAAATGTTATGTTAGTAGTTTTTCACGTAAGCGTTCAAACCCCTTTCAAGAATATTCACTTCAAAACTCCACTTTAGAACGCGTTGACCATATTACTGATCTAGGTATTATTATGGACAGTAAACTCAATTTCAATTTTCATTATGATTCTATTGTTTCTAAAGCAAGCAAAATGCTAGGTTTCATTAAGAGGAGAGCCAGAGAATTCAATAATACTGAAGTAACTAAATCTCTCTATTGCTCCCTTGTTCGTTCTGTTCTTGAATAGGGCAGTATTATTTGGGATCCGGCATTTTCTGTACACAAAAATAAAATTGAGTCGGTTCAAAAACAATTTTTATTATTTGCCTTGAGAACCCCAATGACTTCCACAATGTTCCTTCATATAAAATTAGACTTCAATTCCGAAATATGTTGAGTCTGGAGTCACGTTGTTTAAGCATGATAAGTTTCCTTTTTTATTACATATAACTCGCGTCTTCGTTAAAAGACTCCTTACATTTTGATAGAAAATGGAGAAATTTTTTGAACTCCTCAATCAGAAACAAAAAATGTTAGAAAATGCTGCCAGTTTAAATATTTTGCAATACGAATTTGTTAGGTATCGTTTACACATCAAGCAAAGTTTGACGATTTTATTTAATTGGTGGTTTAAGTGGCAAATTAAGCAATTAGATCAAGCAAAAGAGAAGGAGAAAAATAGACTCTTGTCGAATTCTTTTCAAAACTTTTTGGATAAAAATCATAAATATGGCCAGAAAAAATTTTTCTCGTTACGTGCACTGTGATCAGCTGTTTTTTGTGATCACAAAAGATTAGTATTTTAAAACTTTTTTGGTTATAGTTAGGTAAATTGTTTTTTATAGTTAACGTATATTAAAAATGCTTCGAGAAAAAAATATTAGTTGGCGACACATTATCTATTTTAATAATTTATTAATATGTATTTTTTTTCACCTTTTTATAAGGAAACACATAAGAATTATTGTAAGAGGGAAATTGTGCGCAGTAGATGTGTTTTTTACAATCCATTTTTAAAGGCGCACGGAAGCACTATTTGCGTAAGCAGGGTGTTTCGAATAAGATAGAAAATAATTTCGTGGATGATTCTTTGATCAATTTGAGGGGGGAACATACATACAGATACTGCATGTTCAAAAGAAAAGGTACCAAATTTTTTCTGTATATAAATAAATACTTACAACTCCGGAACCATGCGACATAGAGTAACCATCGGGAGCTTGTTCTACACATGATTGACAAATGCACTTTTTTCTTATAAATTGCTTTATTTCTATATTTCGTCTATGGAATTCCCAGTGGTGAGCACCGATAATGGTGCAGGCTGGAAAGGTGATTGAAGTGGTCAAAAACTACATTCGTGCCGTGGCCATGTCTCATGGCGACTTTCTTGTTTTGTAAATTTCACCCCGATATCTAAGCGTCAGCCAAAGACAGGCGTCCCAAGTCAAGATGGAAGTATACGCCGAGGGCAGCATGACTAAGAGACAGTTTTGTCGTTAATATGCGAACTCTTGACGCTGGCTGCCATGCAGTATAATTATTCTTTCCTATTGCACGCAGGCTTTTATTTTATTGCACGCAGTCACGCATTTATGATTTTTCTTTCCCGCGCTAGTCGTGAGAACAACATGAATAGAGACAAACACAACAACCATATCAACAAAGAATATGGCGACATGGTGATTCAAGAGTCTGGGTTGTCTTCACTGACGCAGAGTAGGAACTCCTTCTAACGCCAGCAGAAAAAACCGCGGCGCACCCGATGAAATCCAATAATCACAATCTCTTAAAAAACCAAAAAGGTGCCCGAGAACATTTCTCACAGTGCCCAAAAATGACCTCGGGATGGAGTAGTGCAAACCAAAGTGGCCATCGCCCATGGTTTAGATCAAGATGAACAGTTATCCGAAGTGATGCGGAAAAGTGACGATCGGAGTCAAATGGGAGAAATTTAAGTAGCCATCATGAACGAAATTAATAAAGTTGTGGATTTTCATCCACAATTCGCTGCGTTGGATAGATAGACATGCTACAACCAAAACACCAGAGTATTGAACCGTCAGTGTTTGCAGGAATATTTGACCTTGAGACTACTGAGACATCATGGTATTGGACGGCGACAGCATGCCAAGACAACATGTTTGCGTCATATGCATACCGAAGAATAAAATCACACTAAATCTCTTCAGAGACAAATTTCTCAGCAGGATAAGGAAACAAAAGCCTCAAGATTTGTTCGTGGAAAGTGGATAGGGACTGAGAGAGGTAAGTGAAGATGGATACGGAAAAGGACGGCGGTGCTCGACCACCTTCTCAGTAGATGATTCCGTTTTTGTAAATGTACGGAAAGCGGAGTTCCAGTTTTTACTGAATTTCTTCCGTATCAACGTAAGGATCAAGGGGAGGAAATCAATTCAAGATGATGGCGTCAGGGGCAAAAAAAATGAAAAACCAACATCCAGTACCATAATAGCCAGTACTTTAGACGATACAAAAGAATGTAGGCTCATTGGAAAGCTTGAAACTGCTCCGATTGGGCAGGCACGGAGAAACCAAAGGCCATCGCATCCCATTGGGGAACTTGAAATTGCTCCCAAAATCATTGCTGGAGGTACGGATACTGCATCTGCGGCGGCGAAATGGACGCCTTCTCATGAGCGCAAGGAGGTGAAACAGGAGGAGAAGGCCCATGAGAAGCCTTTGTGTAAAGGGCCTTTTCCTATAGACACAAGCCGAAATAAGTGGAATGGAAGTGAGGTGTATCGAAGTAAATTTACTTCATCCAAGGGCATTTACGGATGTCTTATCCCTTATTTCCTTATGAATTAATATATCATAATACAAATTAGGTCAGGTCCAGGGCTTGCATCTTGTTTAGTTGAAAACCAAAATACCTTCCCATATTAGGATTCCTTCCATTAAAAGGAATTTTTCCTTTTTTTTTTAAAAATCTGATCTTTTGTTTCCGATGATCTGATTATATGTCAGCGCATGTATGACTCCGATCCACATGAGTAAACTTAATTTGAAAAATGAAAAGGTTATAAAATAGAGATATTCATTTAATACTTATTGATATATTATTGAACTGTTTTCAAAGTAATGTCTAATGATGCTTAATACTTAGAGGAAAACTTGAAAGCACGACCTTATTTTATTTGGGTTTTTTTAAATTGACACAGCTTTTCTTGAGAACAAATTTTTTTTTCTACTAGGTGAAAAAATTTCGAAAGACGAAGAAGGAAGGTGCTACCTGCTTCTTACCTCTGAAAGTAAGCGTGACTCATACCCTAAAAAATCACCTAAACTCTGAACAGCTAAAACCGGTCCTACAGACTATTACCTCTGCGCTAACTTGGTTTTTCCGTATAGGAATTAAATACCTTCCATAAGGAAATTGGCATTTCGTGTTAAATCGAAAGATCTTGTTCGTCGTTCTGTCATAACGTCATTCTCTAGCTGCTGCTTCCATATTTACATGCTGTTCTAGATGAGCCCTATACTTTGTAGAACAACTTCTAATTTCATCTACAACCAAAGAAATTCCTAAGTCTATGTGGATATCACTGTTACGTATATACATACCATGGCGAACTTTATTCTGTAAGGCTTGAATTTTCTTCATGTGAGTTTTCTTGACACAACCCCGCAGTTGAATGCCATATAGTCATATTAGTTTTATGATTTGGCTATAAATCAATACTTTATTATCAATTGCCAAATTGGACTCACGACCTAGGAGCGTACAATTTTCTCTACATTTATTTTCTGTTTCTATGTGTTTCTCCTTTATATGCCTTTTCCACCTTGACCAGCTTTACATCTAAGTTGCGTTCGTTCCATTTAAGTTAATTTGTGGTGGATTCACTATTTTTCGACTGGTGAAGTCTGCTTCAACCGATTTTGCTTCATTCAACTTCATTTTCCAATCTTTAGTCCACTGGCTTATTTTGTAACTTGCCTCCTGTAATTTTTTTGTCGAATCGTCAATGTTCGATTCTACTGCCAATATTGCAGTATTGTGAGCAAAAGTGGCTACCGTAGCCACTATTTGTGGTAGGTTACTCGTGTAAAGCATGTACAATGTTGGGCCCAATACCCAACTTATTTCTCTTAGAGTGGCGAATTCAGGGTCTTGTTTAATTCTAAATATTCCAAAATTAATTCTAAACATTCCAAAATTGCTACAAATGGTGATGGTATCACTTGTCTTAACTTAAATATAAGATTTTGTGCCAAACCTGTGCTACGTCGAATGCCTGTGCTACTTTTAAAAATATAGAGGAGTCATTTGGTTTTTTTTAAGCTTTTTTCTATAATATTCGTTATTGTATAGATCTGGTCTATTGTAGAATGGTTTCTTCTAAACGTAAACTGATGGTTTAGTATGAGGCTCCTATTTTCTATTATTGGCTTTCATCTCTTTAATAGTAGTTTTTCAGAAAGCTTAGACATCATTGGTAACAGTGAAATGGGCCTATAGGACTTTATTTCCCTCAAGGTTTTCCCTGGTTTGGGCATGCGACCTTCCAAGCCCAAGGAACATAAACATAATCTATAGCTGCATTCATGATTTTCATCAAATGTTCCAATGCCTTGTCTCTTAGCTCTCTCAATTTTTTAGCTCTATCGATTTTTTTTACAGGAAGAAGAGCCCTATATTCTGACGTTCATTTTAGTATAACATAATTTGGGAAAAATTTTAGAAATGACATGTCAATAAGGCGAAAAACTGGGAACCTTAGAAAATCAACTAGAACAAAGTATTTTTCAAACAAAAAGAAATTTTTTTAATCTTCGGGAATACCAGTGAGTCGCGGGCAGCCTGTATAGTACATATATGTACATATGTAGATATAGTTTTCCGACATTTCAAATAGTTTTAGAAAAGGGACCACGTGACCCTTTCTAAAAAAAAATGATGGCGAAAAATTTCATTGTAATATGTATTCATAAAAATGTGATTCGCTGTTCGGATTTTGCTTACGTTAATAGTTCAAAAATCATGTGTCGTTAGAGAATTCTGCTGACAGATATATGGTACGGGATGAATGATCTTTGCACATTTTTTTTTAAAAATGAAGATTTGACAAATAAAACTTAGCTTTTGATTAGATATGAAAACAATAATTTATTAAATCGCTTTAAAATACGTCTTTATTTGAAAAATAAAACAAACATTAAAACGCAACATATTCTGCGATTGAAAAAATAAAATTATTTGGTAGTAATAATTTGGTTTTTACTTTACCTATATTTTACATTAAACTATGTATAACTAAAAATTTAGTACCTAATATTCAAATGTTTTTATTTTTTTGTCTTTTATTTATTTAACATTCTCTCTCTTGCTCATTTTAATTCTTTTTAATTTTTAGATTGTTTATTTTCTAATTTTTTATTTTTAATTAAATAAATATCTAAACTTAAAAATTAGCTACTATTTTTCTTACAATTGATTCATATTATAATAATTGTACAAAATTCTTAAAAGTAAAACTAAAACTTAGTTAATTAAAAAGAAGAAGAATGCTGTACACGTAAACAGACTTGCTGATCTATTAATGCTAATTTTTTACGCTGATAAATTTACAAAAATAACCTAAATCCTATATTATCCCAAGTTGTTTCTATAAAATGTTTAATTACAACATTTCCTAAGAATTTGGATTAAATACTTTGTTATGAAAACTTCGACGCTAGCGTCATACATACTTTGGTGGTATTGATACCCAGCGAAGTAAATCGCATGGCCAAAATATAGCTCTACATATCCTTTTCACTAAAAAGAAAATAATTTCATTTAAACTTTTTTACTGGTATTTTTATAAAATAAATAATTTAGTAAAATAAAATTAATTAGAAGCCTTATCTAATCTAGTAAAATTAAATGAGTTTCCTTAATTTACAATGTCATATGATGGATGGAATTTTTATGCGCTCTATACTCCATAGGTTATTCGTGGATCTATAAGTTTGAAATAAAACGGTTCAATCCATTATTTACATATAATGTGTTGATTTTCTTCCATATATCCCGTTTTAGGTTTTTTTTTAAAGTCTTGCTACCTCCAAAAAACCAAGTTTAATTGATAGAGAAAAACATGCACAGAATAAAAACATATTTGCGTTTTTGTGGTGTGCATCATTTACAGCGTAACAGAGTATTAAAATTTGAAACCCTTGCTTTGATTTTGTCCCGACATAAGCAATAAAAGAAAATTCGAAATTTTATAAATTCTTCTTCATTCTTTCGCTTTATTAGAAACTTTTCATATAAAATTGTTTAGCATATTCCATTAATGTATATCCGAAGGAATTAGAACATATTTAAGTGAAGTCCGTTTATTTAACTATTACAAATTTTGGTGCACATATTTAAAAGGAACTAACATAAGAGAGAAGGGAAAAATTATTGATAATTTTGGATAATTGATGGATTCTTTATTTAAACTTTATAAACAGAATAGATCGCAATGAGAGCATTATTTCTGTAAAACAAAATTCTTAGTTATGTATTTCCCTTCTAAATCATGACCTTCAGTTATAACTGAATAACTTTCCAACCTGTGTGTCATATTTATGCGCAAATGAATAATACCCAATTAAAAAAATCAAAAGCAAAGGTTATATAGTTGAAATAAAAATCAAAATCCGCAACCGTTATAATAAGCGTCTAATATGGCAACTTCTCATTTTAAACTAGAAAAAATTTCTTTTGTAACAATTTTACAATATGAGATATATGTATATACATAAGTATGGTATCGTACAAACATTTCCTAATAAACGAGCGTTTAACTTCTATGTTTAAAATTTGATTTTTATTAATTGTCTACTTCTATGTTTCTCGAAATAAAAAAATCAAAATTGATTTTTTGTTTTTCGTTTCGAGATTTGATCGTTTCGAGAAATTTTTGTATTTTTTAATTATATCTAGATAACGTATGACTCTTTAAAGATATTTGATTGGGCATTTTCGAAGAGCTCATATTAAGTGATTCATTCGCTCAAGGAAACGAAAATATTCTATGTCCAATTTCTTTTTCGTTCCATTGCAACAAATCTATTGAAAAAAACAAGAAAATAAATAAAATAAAAACAGATTCGCGCTTAATTCAATTTTAGTAATATAATGAGTCTGTCTGAGATAAGAAAGTTTTTAAAAACTTCTAAAAACTTTATAAAGTTTTTGCATGCAAGGTGTCTGGGATAATACTTTTTGAACAAAAATGAGAGAAAATGATGACATTCTCATTTTCTTAATGTTTAAAGTTTTTTCAGTTTTGGAAAGTAAAATTTAGTGTTTTAAAAAGTTATAAAATCATACAGCTGTCGAAACATATGTTTTTCTTGATTATGTCAGAGCATGAGATCTCTAAAAGATTATTAAAAATAGAAAATAGATACTCTGAGGTGTGTACGGGGACACCAAAGAAATTAGGAAAAGATGTACGTAAGTGAGGTACGGGTAGTAACTTAGAATACTAATAGTGTTCTTAACGTCTCAAAAATTTGCTTGCTGTCGGAGGCTCATTTGACATATTATACGGGCCTTAAAATAAAAGGTTATGATTGCTATACAGCGGTAACATACATCCCAACAATCAGCCAAGAGGATGAGTGCAATACTATTAATAAAAGAATAAAATAAAGTATAGAACATAATGAAGAACTCAAGATTCAAACCCCTAAAATTCAGCTTATTTCGATAAAAATTAAATCTACTAAACAGGACTTTATGTGTTGGTGCTGTATACTGTCCACCAAATGGCAGCATTAAGAAAAATACTTTTGAAGATCTCCTGTACAAACATAGACATAGATATCTAATAGGAGATGACTATAATGCCAAACATGCAAATTTAGGTTCTAGAATCACCTCAACTAGAGGAAGAGAGCTAAGAAAAGCTATTCAAGAATTAGGTTATTGCTATCACTGCACTGGCACTCGTTCTTACCGAACTACTGACACTAATAAGATTCCTGATGTTGCTGACTTTTTTATAACGAAAAATATATCAGAAAACCTTGAAGATTCAAAATCATCAATCATTCAAAATCAATCAAAATTATCGGACGTGTTTATTTTTTTCGGATAAAATATTGTTTAATTAATTTTTATTTGCATTCGCGCGTTTTGCATAGTTGTTCCGGTAACTATTCAGGTTATGGCGGAATGTACCAAATGTAGAACTAAAATTAGAGGTGAGACAGGAATAAGATGTGCTGGTGTCTGTGGTAAAATTTACCATAGTGCTATCAAATGCTCAGGTTTAGAACAAGCAGCGAGCAATCTTCTAGATTCTAATAGGTGCATCAAATTCATTTGTGATGAATGCATTTTATACATTCAAAATGTGGATATAATATTACAGAACATTGATTGTGCGGTCAAAAAGAACAATGATTATTTAAATGAGTACAAACAAGAGTTCGAAAGTGCTATAAAAAAGAATGAACAGGAAGTAATTGAGTTGCTAAGAGCTATTGAAGACAGATATTTTGAACGTCTTGAAGGAATTAAGGAAGCACAGGAAAAAGAATTTGAAAAAGTATCAAAAATAACGGAAGTATTCAAAACTGATTCAGAAAAACTGAACAGTATAGTAAGTTCAAGTCTGTTAAAGACCGATGAACTTTGTAAAGAAATTAAAAATTTAAACGGCAGTGAAGCAAAAATGAATGTAGGTCAAAGTTTTTCGTTTGCTGACATAGTAAAAAATGCTGAAATAAGCAAAAAAATTCCTAAAATGAAAAAGCAACTGCCGCTAGTAATCAAGCCAGTTACTAAACAAAAGTGCAATGTAACAAGAGCTGATTTGAGTAAGAAGGTCGACCCTAAAGCTTTCAAAATTAAAAATATAGAAAACAGAAGAAATGGGGTTATTATTGTTGAAACTGATGACAGCCAAGAAAGAAAGAAAATTAAATCAGCACTTGAAAACAATCTGGATGAAAAATATGAAGTAAAAATACCATCAGAGATAAAACCAAAAATTGAAGTTATCCATATTAGTGCAAAATATTCTGAAGCTGAGTTGAAAAACAAGTTGAAAGCTCAAAACCTTCATCTTGAAACAAGTGAGTTAAAAATTATGAAGATGTATAAAATTCAAAAACAGAGTGAGGATAAGTACAACGCTATAATTGAAATAGACAATCAATCTTTTCCTAGAGTTCTACAAAATGAGAAAGTTTCAATTGGATGGGAACGTTGTAAGGTGTTTGACGCTTTGCGTGTTCTTCGTTGTTGCAAATGTAATGGGTTTAATCACAAAGCGGCTGAAAGTAAAAACGAGGAAAATTGTTTGAACTGCCTAGGTAAACATAAAAGCAGAGATTGCAAAAAGGAAAAAGTTATTAAGTGCATTAATTGTTTCGTTGCTAATGATAAATTAAAACTTAACCTTGATGTTGGTCATGAAACTTTGAGTAAAGAATGTCCAGTTTACATAAACAAACTAAGTATGCTAAGGAAAAAAATTGGTTACTAGCAACTACAGTTTAACGAGAATGATTTATCACAAAATAATATGCTCAAAATTTTGGAACCTACCTATGTTTGTGAATTAAAAACTCAAATATCGAATGACACGTTAACAAATGAAAACAACGAAGTGACGAAACCTTTATCAAATTCTACCTCAAATAATGTGACACCTGCAAAGTTATTTTCGCCTGCTGGAAGTTCTTTCACAATTTTTAATAAAAAAGTGCTGAATAGATACTTTTCAAAAATAAAGCGTAAATGTATGAATACAAATAATAATAATAATAACAACAATGATAATAATAATGTTAACAACAATAAAAATATAAATAATAATAATAACAATAATAATACAGGTATCCCTTATATAACGCGGTACTTATACAACGCGTTTTCGATATAACGCGATTTGGAAAAAAAATCGGTTTCAGTACAACGCGAAATTCGGACTTTTATAACGCGAAGTTGAAAATCCCAATATCCAATAAAAATATCTTTATCATTTTTTTCACAATCATTTTGGCTATTGGGATGTGTATTCATATTTGTTTACAATGTAAACCGGGAATTTCCCATTTTTGCCTTCGAGACGCTCCTCCTATAACGCTCACAACTTTCTCGAAGTAGGATGTTTGAAGACAGCGAAACAGATTAATTATAATGAAGTTTGTTTTAGTTTTTTTTAAATTTAATTATATGCATGAATCTATTTTATTTTGTTTTTTGAATTGTTATTATTTTTATTTTATGGTTTTAATTTTAAAACAAAATCTGAATTTTAGTTTTGAGTTGAAATATATGTTATTTCTTATTAAATATGTATTTTATTTTGTAAAAAAACTTATTGGAACATAACCCCCAAATTTATATGAAAACTAAGTCTTATATAACGCGAATCACATAACGCGGAATTTCCCTGGAACGTAACTATCGCGTTATACAAGGGATACCTGTACTGTTAAAAGTAATTATAATATTAATATAAATAGCGATGATGCTAATGATGCTAGTACTGGAAATTTCAACGCTTTAAATGCTGACTCGATGAATAATACTGAAAAATCAAAAAAGTATTCCAACTGGGTACAAGGCGAAACACTTAACCCCTGCAGTGATACAAAAGAAACAAGCTTTATTAGTCCAATGCTCCCACAAATTGTTAATTTAACTCAAAAATCTCTGGAACAAGGTGACAGAATATATGTTCTTTCACGTCTAAGAGATCATAGAATTTATAATAATGTAAGACTTTACCTAGCATACCTTTTTGATAATAATGATGTATGTGTCGATGGAATAACTCATGTTAATATTAAAGTTATGATAAATCAAGAAGGTCTTCCAACTGGCTTGGTAAAGCTACGAAATATCTATGATCAGTATCATGAACAGATTGGTATCTCTCAAAAGGAAGTAGCTAATGATTTGAAGACATACAGAAGCCACATGACTAGTAAGTACAGAGAATATCTACAAAGAACAATACTGGCGTTGTACAATTTTATGAAACCTCTAGGTAAATGATTTTTGAACAAAATAACTTAGATTTAGATTTGGATATTAGTTATAGTGACAATTCCGTCTTAAATTGTAGTAGTGTTTTCGAAACTTCCTCTGATGATAACATGTTTTTTATTGTACATCAAAATATAAGAAGTTTAAGACAAAATTTCGATTTACTACTAGTGCATTTAGAAACTTTTGTTAATAAGCCGGACTTAATTTTTATTTCTGAAATTTGGATATTTGAAAATGAATTAGTTGAGTATAACATTCCTAATTATTCTTTTTTTGCAAATACTAATGAGTCGTATGCTGCTGGTGGGGTGGGTGTATTCGTAAAAAATACTTATTCGTATTCAAATATTACAAATTATAGTCTTGAATCTGCTGATATTTTAAAAATTGATTGTAAAATTAATGATATTTCTCTTTCTTTTATGTGTGTATACAGGCTACACAGTTCTTCAGTTAATGTATTTCTTAATGAATTCAATAATTTGCTTTTAAATATAAATTCTTCTAATTTGATAATTGTTGGTGACTTCAATTTAGACTCTTTAAGCAATACAGAAAATGTTGATTATTATCTTTCAATTTTAGCCGATAACGGACTGTTTTCTTTTGTTAATTAACCTACTAGAATTAGTTCTGGGTCTTGTTTAGATCATATTCATGCTCGTTTTGGTGTTATTCCTTTGGAGTCATGTGAAAAGGGTGTGTTTAATTTTGAAATTACAGATCACTGCATGATTGGACTACTTGTTAAGTCTTTAAAGGTTGATAAAGCAAATAATACTCCTATTACTGCTTCCATTACAAAAATAGATTATAATAGACTAAATAACATGCTTCTGTTTGAATTTTGGGATGCTGTTTACAATGAATCAAATGCTAGTTTGGCATACAATAAATTCATTGAGATTTTAAGCAGCTATATTTCCCAATGTACATTTAGCGTTAGACCAAGTATGAAAAATAAAAAGTTAAAACCTTGAATGAATGATGTCTTGTTGAGAAAAGTGAAATTGAAAAACAAATTAAGAGTTAAGTTATATAAGCACCATTCTAATGTGAAATTGAAAAAGCGCTATAATAAGCTGTGCAAGGTAATTAAGAAAGATACTGCGGAATGCCGTTATAGATTTTATCATAATGAATTTGTCAGATGTAATGGTGACATAAAGAACGAGTGGAGGCTAGTTAATAACTTGCTCAACAAGAACTCGAGTAATAATAAGAAATTGGAATTGATGAATAATGGACTATTGTTAACAGATGAGTTTATAATTGCTAATGAGTTCAATAATCATTTTTCTTCAGTTGCTGTAAAATTGTCTTCTGGTCTGGGTTCTAATAATGATTACAGTACAATGGAAGTAAATAGTGTGCGTAACAGCTTCGATAGCTTTTCCGCTCTTGAGCTTCTCCAAATTATCTGGTCTTCTAAGTAATTCAAACTCTGTAGGGATTGATAATATTTTCAATAAATTGTTGAAGGAAATTGCTTTTAATATTATAGATGTTCTAGCTTATATTTTCAATTTTAGTGTTCTTTCGGGCGTTTTTCCTGACCAGTTAAAATCTGCGGTTGCAATTCCACTCTTCAAAAAAGGCGATAAATCTGTCACAAATAATTACAGGCCTATTTCCTTACTTCCTACAATTTCTAAAATTTTTGAAAAAGCCATAAAAGTTAGAACTTTAAAATACTTAAATGAATTGAACTTTTTTAGTTCGAAACAGTTTGGCTTTAAAAAAGGTGTATCATCTGAAGATGCGTTATTAAATTTTTGCTCGTTTATAAATGAAGGCCTAGATAACAAGCGAAATTGTGCAGGTCTGTTTGTTGATGTGACTAAGGCTTTTGACATGGTGAATCATGAAATTCTTTTAAATAAATTATTTGCGCTAGTTTTTCGTGGTTTTATGTTTGATTGGTTTAAGTCTTACTTGGAATGTAGAACACAAAGAGTCAAAATTGGTAGCCAACTAAGTAGTATTCAGTATATTAGGTTGGGAGTTCCACAAGGATCAGTTATGGGACCTATACTATTTCTTATATATATAAATTCACTGTTTGATTTGGAATTTGAGGGTAATGTAACAGCTTTTGCAGATGATCTTGCTATTTCTTATTCTGTCAATAGTCCACTTAATTTAACGTGAGCGATCAACAAAGATCTTAGTTTATTAAGATATTAGTTCTTTCGACATAGGCTTATTGTAAGTGATAAAACTAAATTGATGTTTTTTAGGAATTTGTTGATATCAATCTTGTTTTTCATTCATCTAGTTGCAAAAATGTTTTTATGAATACGTATAGCTGTACTGATCATAATGATGGAAGTACACATTCTGCCTATTGTAACTCCGAGTGTTTCTCAGTAGAAGTAGTCGATCAATTCAAATATTTAGGTGTATTTATTGATAGTATGTTAAATTGCACACAAACGCTCTAAAATCTTATTTGCGCTCTACTTTGCGTAATTTTTATCGTTTGAGTAAAATGTGTTCTCAAAAAATTCTACTGATGCTTTATTATGGCATTTTTCATTCTAAGTTACAATATGGCATAAGTTGTTGGGGTGGTACTTATAAAAATAAAATATATCCACTATTGATTTTGCAAAAATATGTTATTAGAAAAATTTGCAACCGGCATCGTTTATATCACAGTATGGATTAATTAATTCAGAAATCTAAAAATTCTTCCAGTTAGACAACTTTACTATTACAGGGTTTTAAAGGTTTTTTACTTAAGAGGCGGTTATTTAAACAGTAGAGCTTCAAATCGTTATGGTTTACGTATTAATCAGAGATTTCTAGTTAATGTTCCAGTTTTTAGAACTACAAATTACCGAAACTTTTTTGACATAACTTCTGTTCGCTTGTTTAATAAACTTCCTGAACATATTTAGTGCTATTAGGAATTTAAACAATTTTGTTAAAATTGTAAAAAAATGGCTTTTAAATTTTGAGCATGGTGAGGTAGATAATTTGTTAAATAGTCTAGTTTGATATTATAAGTATAATATGGATATGTATAATATAAGTAAAATATAGATTTAAAAAATTCTTTAAGTTAATTATTTTTTAGTTCAGTAAAGGTAAATTGAAACAAATAATTGTGGAAAATAAAAAAAAAATTTTTTTTTCTAGTAATTAAAGCATTAAGTAATTGTAGATTTAAGTAACAACACTGTTAATTAAATTATTGTAGCATTTACACTATTTTATTGTTAAATAATAATGCCATATTTCTTATTCTCTTAATTTAAGCAAATTTCGTAAAACTATAGAGAATAAAGTGTAAATAAATAAATAAAATAATTATGATTTTGATTCAGATCACTCTGCTGCCATATTAAAACTAAGTGAAAAAATAATTAGAAAATTATTCAAACCCACTTTGACAAATAGCACTACGGATTGGACGAGCTTTAAATACGAAATAATAAACAATATTGATGTAAACATTGGAACATTTGATGAAAATCATGAATGCAGCTATAGATTTTGGTTATATTACTTGGGCTTGGAAAGTCGCAGACGTAATTATAGTGCCCAAACCCGGGAAAACTTTGAGGGAAACAAAGTCTAATAGGCCCATTTCACTGTTACCAATGATATCTAAGTTTTTTAAAAGCTGCTATTAAGGAGGTGGATGCCAATAATAGAAAATAGGGGCCTCATACCAAACCATGAATTTGGTTTTAGAAAAAACCATTCTACAATAGATTATTTAGAATTAAACAAGACGCTGAATACGCCAAGCTAAGAACAACACTTAGTAACTTTGCTCACGATACTGCAATATTGGCAGTAGGATCGAACATTGACGATTTTACAAAAAAATTACAGGAGGCAAGTTACAAAATAAGTCAGTGAACTAAAGATTGGAAAATGAAGTTGAATGAAGCAAAATCGGTTCACATAAACTTCAACAGTCGAAAAATAGTGAATTCAGCCCAAATTAACTTAAATGGAACAAAGGCAGCAATCCATAACTCAGCAAAATACCTAGGAATGATGTTAGACGTCAAGCTAAGGTGGAAAGAGCATATAAAGAAGAAACACATAGAATTAGAAAATAAATAAAAACAAAATAGTTAGCTCATCGGTCGTAAGTCCAATTTGGCAACTGATAATAAGATATTGATTTACAGGCAAATCATTAAACTAATATGGCATTCAACTGTGGCATAGGGCTCGTCTAGAACAGCATGTAAATATGGAAGCAGCTCGGTTGCTAGACAATGGCGTTATGACAGAAAGACTTAAACGAACAAGACCTTTCGATTTAACACAAAATATTAATTTCCTTATGGAAGGTATTTAATTCTTGTGCGGAGAAACCAAGTTAGCGCAGAGGTAATAAGTGGTCTGTAGGACCAGTTTTATCCGCTCAGAGTTAAGTTGATTCGTGCTTCGAGATTTTTTCACCTAATAGAAAAAAAAAATGTCAGATGGTTTTATTTAAAAAAAAAAATTGTCATCAACAACAAATGTTTTTTCAAAACTTTTTTTCAAAATTAAATTTTCGGTTTTTGATCTAACCAAAAAATATTTGCTTATGTTTGATAAATACTTTGAAATTTAACGTTTATTACTTATTTTGTAAAGCTTTTAAAAGTTTTTTCCAGTTTTCTGTCTGGTTTATTTTTTTTTTGAGTGAGATTTTTTTTTTGTTTTTCGAAGAAATTTTGCTATTGTTTCTTTTTTAAAGTTCTTGCAAGTTTTATTACAGACAGACCTATTACGATTGCACATTAAGAAAGTTTTAAATCTTTACATTGTACAATAAGAAAAAATTGAAAAAATCGTTTAACTAATAATTACACGTTATTAACCTATCGTTTTTTTTTACAGGAAGAAGAGCCCTATATTCTGACGTTCATTTTGGTATAACATAATTTGGGAAAAATTTTAGAAATGACATGTCAATAAGGCGAAAAACTGGGAACCTTAGAAAATTAACTAGAACAAAGTATTTTTCAAACAAAAATAAATTTCGGGAATACCAGTGAGTCGCGGGCACCCTGTATAGTACATATATGTACATATGTAGATATAGTTTTCCGACATTTCAAATAATTTTAGAAAAGGGACCACGTGACCCTTTCTAAAAAAAAATGATGGCGAAAAATTTCATTGTAATATGTATTCATAAAAATGTGATTCGCTGTTCGGATTTTGTTTCTAAGTATTTTTAAGCACCTGCACTGATGCTATTTGCTGCTTACGTTAATAGTTCAAAAATCATGTATCGTTAGAGAATTCTGCTGACAGATATATGGTACGGGATGAATGATCTTTGCACATTTTTTTTTAAAATGAAGATTTGACAAATAAAAATTAGTTTTTGATTAGATATGAAAACAATAATTTATTAAATCGCTTTAAAATACGTCTTTATTTGAAAAATAAAACAAACATTAAAACGCAACATATTCTGCGATTGAAAAAATAAAATTATTTGGTAGTAATAATTTGGTTTTTACTTTACTTATATTTTACATTAAACTATGTATAACTAAAAATTTAGTACCTAATATTCAAATGTTTTTATTTTTTTGTCTTTTATTTATTTAACATTCTCTCTCTTGCTCATTTTAATTCTTTTTAATTTTTAGATTGTTTATTTTCTAATTTTTTATTTTTAATTAAATAAATATCTAAACTTAAAAATTAGCTACTATTTTTCTTACAATTGATTCATATTATAATAATTGTACAAAATTCTTAAAAGTAAAACTAAGACTTAGTTAATTAAAAAGAAGAAGAATGCTGTACACGTAAACAGACTTGCTGATCTATTAATGCTAATTTTTTTAAATTTACAAAAATAACCTAAATCCTATATTATCCCAAGTTGTTTCTATAAAATGTTTAATTACAACATTTCCTAAGAATTTGGATTAAATACTTTGTTATGAAAACTTCGACGCTAGCGTCATACATACTTTGGTGGTATTGATACCCAGCGAAGTAAATCGCATGGCCAAAATATAGCTCTACATATCCTTTTCACTAAAGAGAAAATAATTTCATTTAAACTTTTTTACTGGTATTTTTATAAAATAAATAATTTAGTAAAATAAAATTAATTAGAAACCTTATCTAATCTAGTAAAATTAAATGAGTTTCCTTAATTTACAATGTCATATGATGGATGGAATTTTTATGCGCTCTATACTCCATAGGTTATTCGTGGATCTATAAGTTTGAAATAAAACGGTTCAATCCATTATTTACATATAATGTGTTGATTTTCTTCCATATATCCCGTTCTAGGTTTTTTTTTAAAGTCTTGCTACCTCCAAAAAACCAATTTTAATTGATAGAGAAAAACATGCACAGAATAAAAACATATTTGCGTTTTTGTGGTGTGCATCATTTACAGCGTAACAGAGTATTAAAATTTGAAACCCTTGCTTTGATTTTGTCCCGACATAAGCAATAAAAGAAAATTCGAAATTTTATAAATTCTTCTTCATTCTTTCGCTTTATTAGAAACTTTTCATATAAAATTGTTTAGCATATTCCATTAATGTATATCCGAAGGAATTAGAACATATTTAAGTGAAGTCCGTTTATTTAACTATTACAAATTTTGGTGCACATATTTAAAAGGAACTAACATAAGAGAGAAGGGAAAAATTATTGATAATTTTGGATAATTGATGGATTCTTTATTTAAACTTTGTAAACAGAATAGATCGCAATGAGAGCATTATTTCTGTAAAACAAAATTCTTAGTTATGTATTTCCCTTCTAAATCATGACCTTCAGTTATAACTGAATAACTTTCCAACCTGTGTGTCATATTTATGCGCAAATGAATAATACCCAATTAAAAAAATCAAAAGCAAAGGTTATATAGTTGAAATAAAAATCAAAATCCGCAACCGTTATAATAAGCGTCTAATATGGCAACTTCTCATTTTAAACTAGAAAAAATTTCTTTTGTAACAATTTTACAATATGAGATATATGTATATACATAAGTATGGTATCGTACAAACATTTCCTAATAAACGAGCGTTTAACTTCTATGTTTAAAATTTGATTTTTATTAATTGTCTACTTCTATGTTTCTCGAAATAAAAAAATCAAAATTGATTTTTTGTATTTCGTTTCGAGATTTGATCGTTTCGAGAAATTTTTGTATTTTTTAATTATATCTATATAACGTATGACTCTTTAAAGATATTTGATTGGGCATTTTCGAAGAGCTCATATTAAGTGATTCATTCGCTCAAGGAAACGAAAATATTCTATGTCCAATTTCTTTTTCGTTCCATTGCAAAAAATCTATTGAAAAAAACAAGAAAATAAATAAAATAAAAACAGATTCGCGCTTAATTCAATTTTAGTAATATAATGAGTCTGTCTGAGATAAGAAAGTTTTTAAAAACTTCTAAAAACTTTATAAAGTTTTTGCATGCAAGGTGTCTGGGATAATACTTTTTTAACAAAAATGAGAGAAAATGATGACATTCTCATTTTCTCAATGTTTAAAGTTTTTTCAGTTTTGGAAACTAAAATTTAGTGTTTTAAAAAGTTATAAAATCATACAGCTGTCGAAACATATGTTTTTCTTGATTATGTCAGAGCATGAGATCTCTAAAAGATTATTAAAAATAGAAAATAGATACTCTGAGGTGTGTACGGGGACACCAAAGAAATTAGGAAAAGATGTACGTAAGTGAGGTACGGGTTTTAACTTAGAATACTAGTAGTGTTCTTAACGTCTCAAAAATTTGCTTGCTTTCGGAGGCTCATTTGACATATTATACGGGCCTTAAAATAAAAGGTTATGATTGCTATACAGCGGTAACATACATCCCAACAATCAGCCAAGAGGATGAGTGCAATACTATTAATAAAAGAATAAAATAAAGTATAGAACATAATGAAGAACTCAAGATTCAAACCCCTAAAATTCAGCTTATTTCGATAAAAATTAAATCTACTAAACAGGACTTTATGTGTTGGTGCTGTATACTGTCCACCAAATGGCAGCATTAAGAAACAATACTTTTGAAGATCTCCTGTACAAACATAGACATAGATATCTAATAGGAGATGACTATAATGCCAAACATGCAAATTTAGGTTCTAGAATCACCTCAACTAGAGGAAGAGAGCTAAGAAAAGCTATTCAAGAATTAGGTTATTGCTATCACTGCACTGGCACTCGTTCTTACCGACCTACTGACACTAATAAGATTCCTGATGTTGCTGACTTTTTTATAACGAAAAATATATCAGAAAACCTTGAAGATTCAAAATCATCAATCATTCAAAATCAATCAAAATTATCGGACGTGTTTATTTTTTTCGGATAAAATATTGTTTAATTAATTTTTATTTGCATTCGCGCGTTTTGCATAGTTGTTCCGGTAACTATTCAGGTTATGGCGGAATGTACCAAATGTAGAACTAAAATTAGAGGTGAGACAGGAATAAGATGTGCTGGTGTCTGTGGTAAAATTTACCATAGTGCTATCAAATGCTCAGGTTTAGAACAAGCAGCGAGCAATCTTCTAGATTCTAATAGGTGCATCAAATTCATTTGTGATGAATGCATTTTATACATTCAAAATGTGGATATAATATTACAGAACATTGATTGTGCGGTCAAAAAGAACAATGATTATTTAAATGAGTACAAACAAGAGTTCGAAAGTGCTATAAAAAAGAATGAACAGGAAGTAATTGAGTTGCTAAGAGCTATTGAAGACAGATATTTTGAACGTCTTGAAGGAATTAAGGAAGCACAGGAAAAAGAAATTGAAAAAGTATCAAAAATAACGGAGGTATTCAAAACTGATTCAGAAAAACTGAACAGTATAGTAAGTTCAAGTCTGTTAAAGACCGATGAACTTTGTAAAGAAATTAAAAATTTAAACGGCAGTGAAGCAAAAATGAATGTAGGTCAAAGTTTTTCGTTTGCTGACATAGTAAAAAATGCTGAAATAAGCAAAAAAATTCCTAAAATGAAAAAGCAACTGCCGCTAGTAATCAAGCCAGTTACTAAACAAAAGTGCAATGTAACAAGAGCTGATTTGAGTAAGAAGGTCGACCCTAAAGCTTTCAAAATTAAAAATATAGAAAACAGAAGAAATGGGGTTATTATTGTTGAAACTGATGACAGCCAAGAAAAAAAGAAAATTAAATCAGCACTTGAAAACAATCTGGATGAAAAATATGAAGTAAAAATACCATCAGAGATAAAACCAAAAATTGAAGTTATCCATATTAGTGCAAAATATTCTGAAGCTGAGTTGAAAAACAAGTTGAAAGCTCAAAACCTTCATCTTGAAACAAGTGAGTTAAAAATTATGAAGATGTATAAAGTTCAAAAACAGAGTGAGGATAAGTACAACGCTATAATTGAAATAGACAAGCAATCTTTTCCTAGAGTTCTACAAAATGAGAAAGTTTCAATTGGATGGGAACGTTGTAAGGTGTTTGACGCTTTGCGTGTTCTTCGTTGTTGCAAATGTAATGGGTTTAATCACAAAGCGGCTGAAAGTAAAAACGAGGAAAATTGTTTGAACTGCCTAGGTAAACATAAAAGCAGAGATTGCAAAAAGGAAAAAGTTATTAAGTGCATTAATTGTTTCGTTGCTAATGATAAATTAAAACTTAACCTTGATGTTGGTCATGAAACTTTGAGTAAAGAATGTCCAGTTTACATAAACAAACTAAGTATGCTAAGGAAAAAAATTGGTTACTAGCAACTACAGTTTAACGAGAATGATTTATCACAAAATAATATGCTCAAAATTTTGGAACCTACCTATGTTTGTGAATTAAAAACTCAAATATCGAATGACACGTTAACAAATGAAAACAACGAAGTGACGAAACCTTTATCAAATTCTACCTCAAATAATGTGACACCTGCAAAGTTATTTTCGCCTGCTGGAAGTTCTTTCACAATTTTTAATAAAAAAGTGCTGAATAGATACTTTTCAAAAATAAAGCGTAAATGTATGAATACAAATAATAATAATAATAACAACAATGATAATAATAATGTTAACAATAATAATAATAACAATAATAATACAGGTATCCCTTATATAACGCGGTACTTATACAACGCGTTTTCGATATAACGCGATTTGGAAAAAAAATCGGTTTCAGTACAACGCGAAATTCGGACTTTTATAACGCGAAGTTGAAAATCCCAATATCCGATAAAAATATCTTTATCATTTTTTTCACAATCATTTTGGCTATTGGGATGTGTATTCATATTTGTTTACAATGTAAACCGGGAATTTCCCATTTTTGCCTTCGAGACGCTCCTCCTATAACGCTCACAACTTTCTCGAAGTAGGATGTTTGAAGACAGCGAAACAGATTAATTATAATGAAGTTTGTTTTAGTTTTTTTTAAATTTAATTATATGCATGAATCTATTTTATTTTGTTTTTTGAATTGTTATTATTTTTATTTTATGGTTTTAATTTTAAAACAAAATCTGAATTTTAGTTTTGAGTTGAAATATATGTTATTTCTTATTAAATATGTATTTTATTTTGTAAAAAAACTTATTGGAACATAACCCCCAAATTTATATGAAAACTAAGTCTTATATAACGCGAATCACATAACGCGGAATTTCCCTGGAACGTAACTATCGCGTTATACAAGGGATACCTGTACTGTTAAAAGTAATTATAATATTAATATAAATAGCGATGATGCTAATGATGCTAGTACTGGAAATTTCAACGCTTTAAATGCTGACTCGATGAATAATACTGAAAAATCAAAAAAGTATTCCAACTGGGTACAAGGCGAAACACTTAACCCCTGCAGTGATACAAAAGAAACAAGCTTTATTAGTCCAATGCTCCCACAAATTGTTAATTTAACTCAAAAATCTCTGGAACAAGGTGACAGAATATATGTTCTTTCACGTCTAAGAGATCATAGAATTTATAATAATGTAAGACTTTACCTAGCATACCTTTTTGATAATAATGATGTATGTGTCTGTAAAGTATTATAATTTTTTCCTTAAAAATTATTGTCTCCTGTACTCGCTGATTTTATTTTGTCACATATAATTATTACAACAAAGAACTAGGATTCCTACGTTCAATGAAATAATGACTTTCTGTCTCGAAAATAAATAGCTGGCGTGTTCTAAATTGAAATTCGTCACAAGTAATTATTATAGTATTAAACTAGGATTCCTGCGTTTAATAACAATAATAATTCTCTGTCAAAATTTAAAAGAAGTGTGTCTTCTGTATTCTAAATTTTTAACTCCCTTTATTTCCTTAAATCTATGGTTTATATACAAAAAATTTATATTACATATTTCTCCCACTCTTTTTCTCAATAGTAATTAGATACATAATTCTTACTAAATTTATTTTTATTATTTTGGAAATTTTTATAATGTGATAAATAACAAATATTAAATTGATTGTATTTTAACTTTGTATGTATATTCAAAATATTCTTTATCTTTTATGCCATTTCAAGTTTACCTACTATTTTATTATCCTTATCTTCAAAAATAAGGCTAAGCAATAAAAATAAAAAACATGTGCATCTTCAAATTATTTTTAGATTATTTTCAGATCATTTAAAAACATTTTACTACCTGCTACAACAAAAAATGTATAGTTTTAAATCACAATATATCCTTTTTACCACATTTAAAGACTTTGTATTAATAATACTAATTTTAGATTATTTTAAGAAATATTATATTTTTTTTTTTTTTTTTTTTTTTTATGATAAAAAAGTACAGTTGGCTGCATTAATTAACATTCTCCCCCGCGTTGATGTCTAGTGCATCAAGATGATATTGCTGTCTTGAAGTAGCTGGAGCTATTGTGGCTTGTTGATTAATAGTTGCATTTTTGAATTTTATTAAAAATCTAATGATGAGCACAAAACTGATAATGGCGATTGTTAAACCCAAATAACTAGTTATATAGTGATGTGTATCATTACGAGAGTTATCTTCATAACTATAATCTTGTTCTTTTAATTTTTGTAATTGTTGTTTAATCTTGCCATATGCAGCTATATACGGTTCATGTTTAACATTGAACTGTTTAACATGTTCAACTTCAAAAAATGTAAAATTAAACTCTGGCAATGATTGGACGTCATCGAATGGTGTATTAACTTGATAATTTCTCCTTTTAAACGATTCAATTATAAATTCATCATCTTTGAGTATACAATCGTCATAAAATTTTAGTAACCCGGCTTCTGGTAATTTCATTGAGTATGCTTGATCATGACAAACAAGATTATCTATTTTATTTTGTTTGTGTAATGAAAACAACCATGCATTTTTCTGATATAGTGGTATCCAAGCTTTTCTAGATTTTGATATTTTAAGCGTACATTTATCTGAAATAGTTTGTTGAGTTAACAGTTGAATCTCACATTCCAGTTGAGTTGATGATTTGGTTAACAATGGATACAGTTGATTGCATAGATATCCACTTGTTTTATAAAATACGCAATCCGAAAATTCTTCTTTAGATAATGGGTAGATCGTATCCCTATGTAAATTGGCCATTATGTATTTTGTGTTTGGAATTATTTCAACTGATGAATTGTTCATTTTTACTGGGAAAGATACAATATTATAAATTTCGAATTCCATTGTTCTTAGTAAGGGAATATTTATGACAAAAATAATAGATTCTCTGGAAAATTTAGCGCTAATACTTGTCATTCCATATATTTGTATTAATGATGGAATGTTTAATTGTTCTGTTGGAATGATCTGACGCAATTCCTCAAGATGTTCGGCTATTTGATTTGGTGTTAGAATAACTGTATTGAATTTTCCATGTTGTGCATCTCTCATTATGTGCAACATTGTTGTCTGTATTTCTTGAAATTCGTCAATAATTAACATTAAGTACTGCCCTACCATTAAAAAGAAATTTTGAACCTTCTCTTCTTGTTCATGCGGTAACAAGAATTTTAACGTTCTTTGAATCTCTTCAATTTCATCTTGAATTATCTTCAAATGCTGGTTTCTTTCCTCTTCATTTTTCTTCAATAAATTTGTTGTAGCTTCTATAATATATGTTTGGTTATGAATTAAGTGAAGTGCCTTCTTTTGATTAAATTCTAAGTTTTTTACAACATTTTCAATTTTTTCAGCATATTCGTCGTCCAACACTCCAAATAATTTGTTGGCTATGTTGCCTACGACGTTTATAAGTCCTCGTTTTTTGCGATCATAATGAGATATATTGTTAAATAAAAGTTGATTCCTTTCTTGAATTTTGTCTATCTTATGCTCATACTTTTCCAGTAATAATTTAACCATATCAGCATTTTTTATTTTATTAGTTATATCTTTCATTTGTGTTAAGCCTTTCATAATCATTGCTTCAGAGTACCAATAGTTGGACATATTGTGATAAACCACTAAATTCCAATGAGTGGCAATTAATTTTCCACTTCCTACTTTTTCAAAGTATGCTCCATTCGGTTGAAGTGTTGTTACATTAAAGGGTGTCGTCGACTTTCCTAAGGCAAGTAACGGAAGAAACAAAATTGTTAGATATAAAAACATGGTTGCGCTGAACGGACTGTCTATCCTTCGCCTTTTATTGGGAGCAATAATTTCAGCATTCTCTTTCTTCTTTTTATTTTCTTCTTTCTTCTCTATTTGTTCTTTATCTTCTATTGGAATAGGTGCTATATTATGTATAGCGCGTTTAAACACACCGCTTGCTGTTCTAATTGTTACTACTCGTACAAACCCATCTTCACCTTTGATAATTTCTTCTACTCTACCTAATGGCCATTTCAATGGAGGAGCATTCTCGTCTTTGATAATTACCATCATACCTGGATATACATTCTTTGAAGGCTCTTTCCATTTGTATCTTTGCTGTAACTGCGACAAATATTCGATATGCCATCTTTTCCAAAACTCTTGGCGTAAAGCTGAAACAAGTTTCCATCTTGATAACGTAGTAATCTTGTTGTCTTGCATATTGGGCTGTGGTAATGCTATTAATGGATCCCCCACTAGAAAATGTCCTGGAGTGAGCGCTGTCAAATCGTTTGGATCACAAGAAAATGGTGTTAATGGCCTCGAATTCAGTACGGCTTCTGCTTCTGCTACCATTGTGTTGAGTTCCTCAAATGTTAATGAAGCCGATGCTAAAGTTTTAAATAACAATTTTTTTGCAGATTTAACAGCTGCTTCCCACAAACCTCCAAAATGTGGGGATCTCGGAGGTGCAAAATGAAATTGAACATTGTTAGTGCCGCAACTATTTATAATTTTATTTTGTTCTTCTTGTTTACTAAGTAATATTTTTAATTCGTCTAACTTATTTTTTGCTCCTACAAAATTAGTAGCGTTGTCGCAAAATATATTTTCACATAAACCTCTTCTTGCAACGAAACGTTTTAATGCACCAATAAATGCGTCAGATGTTAAGTCAGACACTACTTCCATATGTATCGCTTTTGTTGCAAAACAGCAAAATACTGCAATATACGATTTTTGTGGTCGTTTCCCTCTTATTAAGTAATGTGTCCAAATAGGTCCGCAAAAATCAACACCGGTATTGCTAAATGGTCTTGAAGGTAGAACCCTTTCTGATGGTAAATTGCCCATTATTTGCTGTAAAAGTTGTGGATTTGATCTTGCACATTTAATACAATTTCTTGTCACTGCTCTGCACACATTTCTTCCTTGTGTTATCCAAAATTTCTGCCTAGAAAAAGTGAATAAAGCTAGTGGTCCCGCATGAAAATGTTTCTTGTGTAAATGTTCGATTATTAATTTTGATAAAAACTCTTCTCCTGGTAATACAATTGGATACTTTGCATCGTACGATATTGAAGCATTATCTAATCTACCTCCTACTCTTATAATTCCTTGTGTATCTAAAAACGGTGTTAATGAACTTATTTTGCTATTTTTCGCAATTTTGTTGCTTTGTTGAAGTTGCTTCAATTCATTCGAATAATGTTTCTTCTGCACCACTTTAATAATTAATGACAATGCATCATTCATCTCTGTTACTGTTAAACAGCCTTTCGAACTATTTTCACTTCTTTCCTTTTTCATTATTCCAATGAATCTTAACACATAGGCCATCGTTCGAAGCAAAACGTTGTATGAATTACGATGATTGATTTTATACAGTGGATGATCGTTTTCTACTTCATTGTCTTCACCCTTTGCAATTAATGACGTTTTTCTCTCTTCTTCTTCTAACCTCATAACCTCAAATTGATTTTGTGGCCATTCTTCTTCTTTCAATTGTAAAAATTGTGGTCCATAAAACCATTTTTCTAGTTCGCTGGTTTGTTTCGACCATATGCCCCTTGATAATAAATCTGCCGGATTATCTTTGGTGTTCACGTACTTCCATTGGTGAACTTTTGTTTTTTCGTGTATATAAGCAATTCTGTGAGCGACATATGTCTTGAATAACCCTGGATCTCCTTTGATCCATGACAACACTATTTGTGAATCACTCCATAAATATGTCTCATCAATGTTAATTTTAAGTAATGACTTTATTTTATTTGCAAGTTTTGTTGCGAGTCGTGCTGCACACAGCTCTAATCTTGGAAGAGTCAATAATTTCACAGGAGCAACTTTAGATTTCGAACAGAATAATTTACAATTGATAGTCCCAGATGAATCAATAAATCTCAAATAAGCTGCTGCCCCGTAAGCCTTCTCGCTAGCATCACCGAACATATGAAGCTCTGCCCTGACATGACATATGACTCCCACGTATCTTGAAATTTTGATTTTGTTGATGTCTATTAATCTTTCTCGGAAATTATTCCATTCTAGTTGTAACTCATGATTCAATTCTTCATCCCAATCTACTTTTGATTTCCATAATTTTTGTATATATATTTTTGCGATAACAATAATTGGATTGACCAAACCTAAAGGATCGAATAACCGTGCCGTTTCTGATACAACCTTTCGTTTTGTTAACTTTATTTCATTATCTACCCAAGTTGTTTTAAATGAAAATATGTCATTTTGATGTTGCCACGATAAACCGAGAGTCTTTATATATCCTTGGTCATCATTTGAAAATTCTTTCTCTTTTTCTCTGTTATCTTTTGGTATGTCCAGGAGCAATCTTTCATCATTTGAAGCCCATTTATGCAACTCTAATTGAGCTGATTTCAACAACTTTCTTAATTGATTTTTAATTTCAATAGCTTCAGTTAGAGTGCTACCACCAGTTATAATATCGTCAACGTAAAAATCTTGTATAACGTGTGCCGCCATTGGGTATTTAACTGATTCATCAGCTGCTAGTTGATTTAAACATCTCGTAGCCAGGTATGGAGCCGATCTGGTTCCATATGTTACTGTAGTCAATTGATAAAAATTTATTTCGTTCTTTGGATTTGACCGCCACATAATTAGTTGCAATTTTTGATCTTTTTTGTTGACTTGAATTTGCCTGTACATCTGTTTTATGTCTGCTGTGATAACATATTTATATGTTCGAAATCTTAAAAGAATGTTAAATAAATCGTCTTGTGTTTTTGGTCCTTTCATCATAATATCATTGAGAGAAAGTCCTGACGATGTTTTTGCTGATGCATCAAAAACCACTCTAAGTTTAGTCGTACTGCTCTCTTCTTTTATTACGCAATGATGTGGTAAAAAACAATGTTGTTTTGGAATATCAGTTTCATTAATTTTCTTCATATGCCCTAATTTATAATATTCATCCATAAATTGTGTATACTGCTTTTTCAATTCTAAATTTTTTGATAATTTATTCTCTAAATTAATAAATCTTCTTAGAGCTATATGCCTTGATTCTCCCAGTAATTCTGGAGAAACCAAAATAGGCAAATTGACTATAAATCTCCCTTGATTATTTCGTTTAGTTGTTGCTTTAAAAAATTCTTCGCATTGTTGTTCCGTTTTCGTTAAAGGTTTCACTTCTTCGATTTCTTCACACTCCCAAAATTTTATTAATTCATCCTCCAGGTCTTGGTTTGAAATACTTGTGAGAGATGCTACAGGCTCTGCTTGTCTTATTCGTCCCAGGACTATCCAACCAAATACTGTGTCCTGTAACATTGGTAAATCTTGCTGTAATCTAATCTGCCCTGATTGCATCAATTCGCCATACATTTCTGCTCCCAACAACATGTCAACTCGTTGAGGTTGGTTAAAATTGGGGTCAGCTAATTTAATGGATTTTGGTATATTCCAATCATTGATGTTGATGAATCGTTGTGGTTGATCGCTCGTTATGTTTTTAATGACTTGGGCATCAATATTAATATTGAAATTTTTAACTTTAGATTGGACATTAATATTAACCCGATCTGTTGTGGGTATAAATTGTAGATTGCCAATTCCATTTATTTCCATTTTTTGAAACTTGGTATCTAACTTCAGTTGTTTTTGTAATTTTTCGGTAATAAAGTTAACTTGTGAACCTGAATCAAGTAATACACGGCAATCACGTTGTTTATTATCTGCTCCTGTCACTGACACTAGAGCAGTTCCCAGAAACACATAGCTTTCTTTTCTACGAAATGATGATCCTACATTCGAAGTTACATTTCCTATATCTTGATTTATTTCCGTATTTATCTTTGCTGCTACTTTTGTTTTTGTTGGATGACTGCATACTGTTGAATTTGCTTGGCTGGTACTGCTTGCATCTAATTTGCTGTTTTTAAATAGACTTTGTTGATTTATAGTTCTTTCTTTGTGTAGCATAGTATTATGTTTTGCCTCACACTTCTTGCATCCTCTTGAAAAACATGTATTTCTTTGATGTCCAAATCTAAAGCAATTTAAACATAAATTCAGCTTTCTAATTTGAGCCTCTCGTTCTTGAACTGTCATTTTTGTAAACTTTTGACAACTAATTATTAAATGTCCGTTACCACAAATTGGACATTTTATTGGATTGTATGTTGTTGAAAATGATGAAGCCTTCTGACTTGATGTTGTTTTATATTTCATTGCAGAAAATTGTTTGGAACCTACAGCCTCTAATGATTGAAACTTCATCTCGATAAACTTCAAAAATTCTTGTAATGACTGTAACTCCTTAGGATTTTTCAGTGACTGTTCGTAGTATGAATGCGTATCTTTGTCGAGCTTTTTTAATAAAATTTGCAACATTATTGGATCCCAACTTCCATCAATTTCCAACCCCCAATTTTCCAATAATAAAACGCATTCTTTTGTTACATCATACATATTTTTTAATGATTTAGCTGACCCAGCAATCAAATTCGGTTGATTTAGAAATTTTTCAATTATTGTAGATACTAATAATCTCTTGTTGTTGTATCTTTCGCTCAAGATTTTCCACGCTAAAAAATAGTTATCTTCACATATTGTCAAGTGGCGAATTAGGGCTTCTGCTTCACCCTGAACGTTTGCTTTTAAATAAAACATCTTCTCTACATTCGGAAGTGTTTGTTTGTGAATCAGTTCTGTAAATATATCCCTGAACTGCATCCAATTCGAATAGGCTCCATCGAATGTCGGTATCGTAATAGCTGGTAACTTGTTTTTTATGTTAAATGATGTGTCATTATTCTTATTTTTATTTGTCGAATTCATTTTTTCTTTTAATTGTATCATAAGATCTTGTGCCCTCTTTAATACTTGATGTATTAGCTCACGATTATAGCCGTGCTTATCAGGATCATCATGTTTAGAGCATACTTCTCTATCATCTTGTTGAACGGTGCTGCACCTATTCTCAATACCTTGTATTTTTGTTTCGTAATATTCTTTGCTTTTATTGTTTAATGAGATTTCATCCATAAATCTCTGCAATAAAATCAAGCTTCTTTTACTGCTTCTGATTGCTATCCGTAATTGTTCGTTTACTGGGGAGTTGTCATCTCCTTCTGTTGTATTAGCACTATCTGATGACTGAACCCTTCCTTCATTTACATCCAATGCTTCAATCTTATTCGACGGTTCATCAATGCCTAAGCTGCCCTTAGATTTAGCTTCGGCATTCTTCATTAAATCTTCTCGAAATGTAGTATATAATGATTCGACTTGTTGATATAACTCTTCGGTAAAATAAAAGTGAGATTTTTCCGTACCATACTTCAATCGAATTGTCTCATCTTTTTCTTCAAATGATTTCCACAAGTCATCTAACTTATGGATCCTTTCATTTATCAACTTAACCGATCTTCTTTCCTCGGCTAGCTGATAATACGTTTGCTGCAACGTCTTAATTTGCTTTGATAACAACAGTTGATCTTTAGCTGCTTGTTCCATGATGAGTGTGTAATGCTTTTTCGATTGTATAACTCAGATCACGTCGGTATCACGTCGGGGTCACCAAAACATGTAAAGTATTATAATTTTTTCCTTAAAAATTATTGTCTCCTGTACTCGCTGATTTTATTTTGTCACATATAATTATTACAACAAAGAACTAGGATTCCTACGTTCAATGAAATAATGACTTTCTGTCTCGAAAATAAATAGCTGGCGTGTTCTAAATTGAAATTCGTCACAAGTAATTATTATAGTATTAAACTAGGATTCCTGCGTTTAATAACAATAATAATTCTCTGTCAAAATTTAAAAGAAGTGTGTCTTCTGTATTCTAAATTTTTAACTCCCTTTATTTCCTTAAATCTATGGTTTATATACAAAAAATTTATATTACATATTTCTCCCACTCTTTTTCTCAATAGTAATTAGATACATAATTCTTACTAAATTTATTTTTATTATTTTGGAAATTTTTATAATGTGATAAATAACAAATATTAAATTGATTGTATTTTAACTTTGTATGTATATTCAAAATATTCTTTATCTTTTATGCCATTTCAAGTTTACCTACTATTTTATTATCCTTATCTTCAAAAATAAGGCTAAGCAATAAAAATAAAAAACATGTGCATCTTCAAATTATTTTTAGATTATTTTCAGATCATTTAAAAACATTTTACTACCTGCTACAACAAAAAATGTATAGTTTTAAATCACAATATATCCTTTTTACCACATTTAAAGACTTTGTATTAATAATACTAATTTTAGATTATTTTAAGAAATATTATATTTTTTTTTTTTTTTTTTTTTTTTTATGATAAAAAAGTACAGTTGGCTGCATTAATTAACAGTGTCGATGGAATAACTCATGTTAATATTAAAGTTATGATAAATCAAGAAGGTCTTCCAACTGGCAAAGCTACGAAATATCTATGATCAGTATCATGAACAGATTTGTATCTCTCAAAAGGAAGTAGCTAATGATTTGAAGACATACAGAAGCCACATGACTAGTAAGTACAGAGAACATCTACAAAGAACAATACTGGCGTTGTACAATTTTATGAAACCTCTAGGTAAATGATTTTTGAACAAAATAACTTAGATTTAGATTTGGATATTAGTTATAGTGACAATTCCGTCTTAAATTGTAGTAGTGTTTTCGAAACTTCCTCTGATGATAACATGTTTTTTATTGTACATCAAAATATAAGAAGTTTAAGACAAAATTTCGATTTACTACTAGTGCATTTAGAAACTTTTGTTAATAAGCCGGACTTAATTTTTGTTTCTGAAATTTGGATATTTGAAAATGAATTAGTTGAGTATAACATTCCTAATTATTCTTTTTTTGCAAATACTAATTAGTCGTATGCTGCTGGTGGGGTGGGTGTATTCGTAAAAAATACTTATTCGTATTCAAATATTACAAATTATAGTGTTGAATCTGCTGATATTTTAAAAATTGATTGTAAAATTAATGATATTTCTCTTTCTTTTATGTGTGTATACAGGCTACACAGTTCTTCAGTTAATGTATTTCTTAATGAATTCAATAATTTGCTTTTAAATATAAATTCTTCTAATTTGATAATTGTTCGTGACTTCAATTTAGACTCTTTAAGCAATACAGAAAATGTTGATTATTATCTTTCAATTTTAGCCGATAACGGACTGTTTTCTTTTGTTAATTAACCTACTAGAATTAGTTCTGGGTCTTGTTTAGATCATATTCATGCTCGTTTTGGTGTTATTCCTTTGGAGTCATGTGAAAAGGGTGTGTTTAATTTTGAAATTACAGATCACTGCATGACTGGACTACTTGTTAAGTCTTTAAAGGTTGATAAAGCAAATAATACTCCTATTACTGCTTCCATTACAAAAATAGATTATAATAGACTAAATAACATGCTTCTGTTTGAATTTTGGGATGCTGTTTACAATGAATCAAATGCTAGTTCGGCATACAATAAATTCATTGAGATTTTAAGCAGCTATATTTCCCAATGTACATTTAGCGTTAGACCAAGTATGAAAAATAAAAAGTTAAAACCTTGAATGAATGATGTCTTGTTGAGAAAAGTGAAATTGAAAAACAAATTAAGAGTTAAGTTATATAAGCACCATTCTAATGTGAAATTGAAAAAGCGCTATAATAAGCTGTGCAAGGTAATTAAGAAAGATACTGCGGAATGCCGTGATAGATTTTATCATAATGAATTTGTCAGATGTAATGGTGACATAAAGAACGAGTGGAGGCTAGTTAATAACTTGCTCAACAAGAACTCGAGTAATAATAAGAAATTGGAATTGATGAATAATGGACTATTGTTAACAGATGAGTTTATAATTGCTAATGAGTTCAATAATCATTTTTCTTCAGTTGCTGTAAAATTGTCTTCTGGTCTGGGTTCTAATAATGATTACAGTACAATGGAAGTAAATAGTGTGCGTAACAGCTTCGATAGCTTTTCCGCTCTTGAGCTTCTCCAAATTATCTGGTCTTCTAAGTAATTCAAACTCTGTAGGGATTGATAATATTTTCAATAAATTGTTGAAGGAAATTGCTTTTAATATTATAGATGCTCTAGCTAATATTTTCAATTTTAGTGTTCTTTCGGGCGTTTTTCCTGACCAGTTAAAATCTGCGGTTGCAATTCCACTCTTCAAAAAAGGCGATAAATCTGTCACAAATAATTACAGGCCTATTTCCTTACTTCCTACAATTTCTAAAATTTTTGAAAAAGCCATAAAAGTTAGAACTTTAAAATACTTAAATGAATTGAACTTTTTTAGTTCGAAACAGTTTGGCTTTAAAAAAGGTGTATCAACTGAAGATGCGTTATTAAATTTTTGCTCGTTTATAAATGAAGGCCTAGATAACAAGCGAAATTGTGCAGGTCTGTTTGTTGATGTGACTAAGGCTTTTGACATGGTGAATCATGAAATTCTTTTGAATAAATTATTTGCGCTAGGTTTTCGTGGTTTTATGTTTGATTGGTTTAAGTCTTACTTGGAATGTAGAACACAAAGAGTCAAAATTGGTAGCCAACTAAGTAGTATTCAGTATATTAGGTTGGGAGTTCCACAAGGATCAGTTATGGGACCTATACTATTTCTTATATATATAAATTCACTGTTTGATTTGGAATTTGAGGGTAATGTAACAGCTTTTGCAGATGATCTTGCTATTTCTTATTCTGTCAATAGTCCACTTAATTTAACGTGAGCGATCAACAAAGATCTTAGTTTATTAAGATATTGGTTCTTTCGACATAGGCTTATTGTAAGTGATAAAACTAAATTGATGTTTTTTAATCTTACACAGAAGGAATTTGTTGATATCAATCTTGTTTTTCATTCATCTAGTTGCAAAAATGTTTTTATGAATACGTATAGCTGTACTGATCATAATGATGGAAGTACACATTCTGCTAATTGTAACTCCGAGTGTTTCTCAGTAGAAGTAGTCGATCAATTCAAATATTTAGGTGTATTTATTGATAGTATGTTAAATTGCACACAAACGCTCTAAAATCTTATTTGCGCTCTACTTTGCGTAATTTTTATCGTTTGAGTAAAATGTGTTCTCAAAAAATTCTACTGATGCTTTATTATGGCATTTTTCATTCTAAGTTACAATATGGCATAAGTTGTTGGGGTGGTACTTATAAAAATAAAATATATCCACTATTGATTTTGCAAAAATATGTTATTAGAAAAATTTGCAACCGGCATCGTTTATATCACAGTATGGATTAATTAATTCAGAAATCTAAAAATTCTTCCAGTTAGACAACTTTACTATTACAGGGTTTTAAAGTTTTTTAATTAAGAGGCGGTTATTTAAACAGTAGAGCTTCAAATCGTTATGGTTTACGTATTAATCAGAGATTTCTAGTTAATGTTCCAGTTTTTAGAACTACAAATTACCGAAACTTTTTTGACATAACTTCTGTTCGCTTGTTTAATAAACTTCCTGAACATATACGTGCTATTAGGAATTTAAACAATTTTGTTAAAATTGTAAAAAAATGGCTTTTAAATTTTGAGCATGGTGAGGTAGATAATTTGTTAAATAGTCTAGTTTGATATTATAAGTATAATATGGATATGTATAATATAAATAAAATATAGATTTAAAAAATTCTTTAAGTTAATTATTTTTTAGTTCAGTAAAGGTAAATTGAAACAAATAATTGTGGAAAATAAAAAAAAAAATTTTTTTTTCTAGTAATTAAAGCATTAAGTAATTGTAGATTTAAGTAACAACACTGTTAATTAAATTATTGTAGCATTTACACTATTTTATTGTTAAATAATAATGCCATATTTCTTATTCTCTTAATTTAAGCAAATTTCGTAAAACTATAGAGAATAAAGTGTAAATAAATAAATAAATAAATAAAATAATTATGATTTTGATTCAGATCACTCTGCTGCCATATTAAAACTAAGTGAAAAAATAATTAGAAAATTATTCAAACCCACTTTGACAAATAGCACTACGGATTGGACGAGCTTTAAATACGAAATAATAAACAATATTGATGTAAACATTGGAACATTTGATGAAAATCATGAATGCAGCTATAGATTTTGGTTATATTACTTGGGCTTGGAAAGTCGCAGACGTAATTATAGTGCCCAAACCCGGGAAAACTTTGAGGGAAACAAAGTCTAATAGGCCCATTTCACTGTTACCAATGATATCTAAGTTTTTTAAAAGCTGCTATTAAGGAGGTGGATGCCAATAATAGAAAATAGGGGCCTCATACCAAACCATGAATTTGGTTTTAGGAAAAACCATTCTACAATAGATTATTTAGAATTAAACAAGACGCTGAATACGCCAAGCTAAGAACAACACTTAGTAACTTTGCTCACGATACTGCAATATTGGCAGTAGGATCGAACATTGACGATTTTACAAAAAAATTACAGGAGGCAAGTTACAAAATAAGTCAGTGAACTAAAGATTGGAAAATGAAGTTGAATGAAGCAAAATCGGTTCACATAAACTTCAACAGTCGAAAAATAGTGAATTCAGCCCAAATTAACTTAAATGGAACAAAGGCAGCAATCCATAACTCAGCAAAATACCTAGGAATGATGTTAGACGTCAAGCTAAGGTGGAAAGAGCATATAAAGAAGAAACACATAGAATTAGAAAATAAATAAAAACAAAATAGTTAGCTCATCGGTCGTAAGTCCAATTTGGCAACTGATAATAAGATATTGATTTACAGGCAAATCATTAAACTAATATGGCATTCAACTGTGGCATAGGGCTCGTCTAGAACAGCATGTAAATATGGAAGCAGCTCGGTTGCTAGACAATGGCGTTATGACAGAAAGACTTAAACGAACAAGACCTTTCGATTTAACACAAAATATTAATTTCCTTATGGAAGGTATTTAATTCTTGTGCGGAGAAACCAAGTTAGCGCAGAGGTAATAAGTGGTCTGTAGGACCAGTTTTATCCGCTCAGAGTTAAGGTGATTCGTGCTTCGAGATTTTTTCACCTAATAGAAAAAAAAAATGTCAGATGGTTTTATTTAAAAAAAAAAATTGTCATCAACAACAAATGTTTTTTCAAAACTTTTTTTCAAAATTAAATTTTCGGTTTTTGATCTAACCAAAAAATATTTGCTTATGTTTGATAAATACTTTGAAATTTAACGTTTATTACTTATTTTGTAAAGCTTTTAAAAGTTTTTTCCAGTTTTCTGTCTGGTTTATTTTTTTTTTGAGTGAGATTTTTTTTTGTTTTTCGAAGAAATTTTGCTATTGTTTCTTTTTTAAAGTTCTTGCAAGTTTTATTACAGACAGACCTATCACGATTGCACATTAAGAAAGTTTTAAATCTTTACATTGTACAATAAGAAAAAATTGAAAAAATCGTTTAACTAATAATTACACGTTATTAACCTATCGTTTTTTTTTACAGGAAGAAGAGCCCTATATTCTGACGTTCATTTTGGTATAACATAATTTGGGAAAAATTTTAGAAATGACATATCAATAAGGCAAAAAACTGGGAACCTTAGAAAATTAACTAGAACAAAGTATTTTTCAAACAAAAATAAATTTCGGGAATACCAGTGAGTCGCGGGCACCCTGTATAGTACATATATGTACATATGTAGATATAGTTTTCCGACATTTCAAATAATTTTAGAAAAGGGACCACGTGACCCTTTCTAAAAAAAAATGATGGCGAAAAATTTCATTGTAATATGTATTCATAAAAATGTGATTCGCTGTTCGAATTTTGTTTCTAAGTATTTTTAAGCACCTGCACTGATGCTATTTGCTGCTTACGTTAATAGTTCAAAAATCATGTATCGTTAGAGAATTCTGCTGACAGATATATGGTACGGGATGAATGATCTTTGCACATTTTCTTTTAAAATGAAGATTTGACAAATAAAACTTAGTTTTTGATTAGATATGAAAACAATAATTTATTAAATCGCTTTAAAATACGTCTTTATTTGAAAAATAAAACAAACATTAAAACGCAACATATTCTGCGATTGAAAAAATAAAATTATTTGGTAGTAATAATTTGGTTTTTACTTTACCTATATTTTACATTAAACTATGTATAACTAAAAATTTAGTACCTAATATTCAAATGTTTTTATTTTTTTGTCTTTTATTTATTTAACATTCTCTCTCTTGCTCATTTTAATTCTTTTTAATTTTTAGATTGTTTATTTTCTAATTTTTTATTTTTAATTAAATAAATATCTAAACTTAAAAATTAGCTACTATTTTTCTTACAATTGATTCATATTATAATAATTGTACAAAATCCTTAAAAATAAAACTAAGACTTAGTTAATTAAAAAGAAGAAGAATGCTGTACACGTAAACAGACTTGCTGATCTATTAATGCTAATATTTTTACGCTGGTAAATTTACAAAAATAACCTAAATCCTAAATTATCCCAAGTTGTTTTTATAAAATGTTTAACTACAACATTTCCTAAGAATTTGGATTAGATACTTTGTTATGAAAACTTCGACGCTAGCGTCATACATACTTTGGTGGTATTGATACCCAGCGAAGTAAATCGCATGGCCAAAATATAGCTCTACATATCCTTTTCACTAAAAAGAAAATAATTTCATTTAAACTTTTTTACTGGTATTTTTATAAAATAAATTGTTTAGTTAAATAAAATAGTTTTTTCTAGTTTTCTGTCTGGTTTATTTTTTTTTAAGTGAGAATTTTTTTTATTTTTCGAAGAAATTTCGTGATTGTTTCTTTTTTAAAGTTCTTGCAAGTTTTATTACAGACAGACCTATTACGATTGCGCATTAAGAAAGTTTTAAATCTTTACATAGTACAATAAAAATTTGAAAAAATTGAAAAATTTTCGCTATAAAGCTTCTCAAAACATTATAGTTATTTTATTCAGTTATCTTCTGCACTTTTTATGAATTCTGTTTAAAGTGTTCTGTTATGGTATGGGTGTTTTTTCAAAACGCTGTTCTTAAGGTTAGAACTGCGAAGCCTTTAAAGCTTCATGTGAAAATTAAGTGCAGACCTTTTAATTAACGATTGATTTACGTTTTGTCCAAAAAAGTCAAGTATTCTTTGGTTTTGATTAAAATACTTGCATGATTTCAAATTCAAGAGAAAATTATTCAATTTCGTTTAATCTCGAACTAAATGCGATAACAGGTGTAGTAAGAGGCATATGCATACAATATGTGCTCTCACTGAGAAAAATTTTATCTAAATTAGATATTTTTCATAATAAGAACAGACACAAACTATATCCGAAATGTATTCCCTAAAACTTTATTTTTATTTTGAATATAATTCAAAGCAGGTTTAGAAATGCAATGTTTTCAAATTAGTGACAATTTTGAACCGTTTATGAAAATAAATTATGTGTATACTTAGAATAAAAAATATTTCTGAATGGGCCACAATAAAAAACATAAAAACGTATCTCAAAAGTGTACACTTCATTTCATATTTCAATATTACTTTATAATATTAATGTGATATATATTTAAGTATAAAAAGTAATATATGAGTAGCTCTTTGGTAGCTGTACTTCATTTACATTTTTATATATTATGATCTAATTTTATGACATATGTATGTACATATACATATATTTACTCTTTAGAGGGACCAGTGAAAACTATTTTATTGCATGTTTAAAAACCTTTAAAACTTAATAAGGAACTTTTTCAGTTCTGATTGATACTAATTGCAATTGGAAGCAGTGTAAATCTTATTTGATATAGAAACATTTTAATGTTAAAATTTTAATGTTAAAATTTTAATACTACGTAGTAATTAGTAACAACCTTTTAAAATCTTCACCAAATTTTCATCATCTTCAAATCACACCAAATTTAAACCATCTGCATTAAATTTTCACTAGTTAATGTTTTAGTAAAACAAAAATATCACAAAACAAATTTCAATGGTGTTTTAATCGAAATGGCAAAAATTTAGATATCATGTTCTGACAGAAAACCTTAGATATGTATGAATTTTACAATCATAATTTCAAATAACAAATACTGTGTTTCTTTTTTGATATTGAGCCTTGATCAGGTCTCGATCTTCTAAAAAGTTTCTAAGAGTGTGCCCCCTTCCCCCCCTATTATACATATTGCTATTTTTTTCTAGTCTAATTCTACATTATTTTTTTTTGTTCTTGTTTTTTACTAATGCAGAAAATATAGTATACAGAAAAGGTAATACATTATACGAGTAACAACGTGTATGTTTGCTGGTGAGGGGGCGACAACTCAGCAAAAACAATTTAAATGTAATGTGCTCGAACGAATGTTCAAGCCGCGCAAGCTCAGCGTAATAAAAATTTTGCTTTGTGATATAATAATATGTGTACGCATGAGTGTTGATTGTTATATTATATATATAAAAAAATTAATTAATAATTGTAATTCTGATGATTCATATCATTCAAAAACTACTTGTGCATTCATATAACAAATAAGAATGAAAAAGTAGTGTAGAGTAACAAAATGTATGAGTAACTTTAGTTATATTAACATTTTTTGTTATATGTTGCGAATGGACTTTGCATATATGCGAGTCCGGGCCTGGCCTTAATATTACAAAACAATTCTGGGCCTTGAACTGTCTTTTTACCGACCGTATTGTGTATACAATAGGTAGATTATGTGATGGCAACAAATTTTGCATATCGAGTTTTCGGAGGGAATGCACTTCTCCATATTAGAGAAGTGTAAATAAACTATTTTTAGCAACGTGTCGGCACGCGTATATCTCAAGTTCGGGTGAACCGATTTTGATGAAATTTTATATGTAAGTTTATTTACACCATGGCACGGATTGATCAACTTTTGGGATAGATCAGGCCTCGGGAACTGCACTTTTTAGAGGGTCTGTTTTACATTTTTGAACATTTTGAAGAAAATATTCAACCGATTTTCTTGAAATTTCATATATAAGCTTTGTTCGACCGTCCGCAAAAATTCCTAACTTTTGGAAGAAATCAGGCATCAGCAACTGGACGTTTACTACGGGCCAAATATACATTTTTGCGTATATAAAGAAAAAAAATCAACCGATTTCTTTGAAATTTAATATTTAAATTCTTCGTATTAAAACAATGAACATAAAAATTTTTTGGAAAGATTCGGGCTCGAAAACTGATCTGCGGGCTGATTTTACATTTTTCACCATATCTACGGAACGAATTGATGGAATTTCTTGAAATTTGATATTTGAGTTCTGGTTGTTACCGAAACTACCTGGCGAGCATTTCAGGGAATTCGAATAGCACAAAGCGAAACTCTAGTAAGAGCCAAATTTACATTTTTTTAGGTATGTTAACTATAAGCTTATTAACGCACCGAAAATTAGAAAGAAGTATTTGACAGACATTTTTATAATATTCTGTAACACTTTCACTTAACTAGACAATACACATTGCGGTCGGTTATGTGCTGATCACATAAGATTTTTTGTAATGTGTTTTATGTGCCCTTTATTCTTTTTTTTTGACTCTTGAATGTATGTGTTAAAACTGTGAATATACTTATAGCAAAATGACATTTCTGAATTATTATTATTATTTTTTTTTTTTTGAAGAAAATGATGATTTTTGCCCATTTTCATTTCGAACATACTATGAAAAACACTAACTAAAACCTAATAATTTTTATATTAAAATGAAAGTTGGTGTTTTGCGATCAACAAATCGAAAATTCAAATTTCAGCTCTAAAATTTAACTATCATTTTGATAAATAATATATTTTAAAGCATATTTTCGAGTTTTTTTTCGCATTTTTTCTTGAACCGCCATCTCAAGTAACTTATCTAGTAGTATAGAAAGTAAAAAATTATAACATAACAAATAAAAAATAATTTGTTTAAAAATATTTTCTAATCTAAAATACACGATATAAAATAAATTTAATAAAAATTTTATTAGATTTTAAGTTAGAATTTAAAACTGTAATTATTGGATTATAAGTTTTAATTATTATTTTAACTATTGTTATATTGCTTTTGCAGTCTTATAATCATTATAACAAATACGTCGCTCGAAATTGCCCCCAAAATAAGAACGAACATACGGGAACGAACGTTCCTGATACTGTAGTTTAGGTAAATCAATGAACTAGACTTCCCAATAATGTGAATATATATCCTAATATAAACAAAATAACATACTTATGTACGTAAGAAGAATTATATGGACAAAAAAATTCACAAACTCTATGATTTTTATAAATCATGAAGCATATTAATTCAATTAATATAGTATACATTGGAAAAATATCTAGATATATATATATGATTTTATAAATATATGATTCAATTTTTTAATAACACAAAACTTTGAGAAGCACCAATAAAATACAAAAATATTGAATTTCAAATTTTTCTTATTAAAAATTAGAAAAAAGTTGATCTTGGGGGAGATTTATGATGTCAAAGAGGGCCCTCAATAACTTTCATAAGAATACGTGTAAGTTCCCCACTTGTGAATTTCTACTCCCTCTTAGGGTCCAGCCCTGCATTTTTGTCAACTGCGGTATTATCTAATTTAATAAAAAGAAATGAGTTTTCATTATTTAGAATGTCAAATGACTGGTGAAATTTTTATGTGCTCTCTATCAGATGATCATGAATCTATAGGTTCGAAATAATAGGTTCAATCAGATGTTTGGATATAATTTGTAAATTTTCTCCTATACGTCTCATTTTTGATTGGTTGAAAAATTTTACATTTGTCTACAGTGTGCTTTATGAACACATTTCAGCGCAACGGATCATTAAAATTTAAAACCCCATTTATTTAAATTGAAAGATTAAAATGTATATAAAAGAAAAAGGAAAAATTATTAATAGTATTTATTCCTGTATTCTTTAATAGTGTTTGAAAAACTTAGAGAGTGGAAAACCTAAATCAAAAATTAAAAATTATACTCATAATAAAATCAAAACTTAACAAAAAAAATCAAAAATAATGCTTATAACAAACAATGAATTTTTTGAAATACGAGTATTACTTTGAACAAAGTTTTAAAAAACTAATTTTCGTTTTTGTCTTTTTTTTTTCCGAAAATTTTAACTGGCAACATGTGGAAAATTTAGTAAAAAATGAGATATTTGAGTACTATGTGTGTAATATTTAGAACAAGAAATAACAAATCATTTTGTATTATATCAGAAATTGTTAATAAATCCCTTCCTAAAACCAAAAGCGATACTTAAACGTACATATTAGAGTTTATTCGTATTACGTTTCGTTTTTGCTGTAAGTTCTTCTTGCTGACTTTTCAGTAGGTCAAAAAATAAAGTCAAATTGATTTTTAAGTTTCATTGACTACCAAAAAGCTTTCGACTGCGTCCAGCAAGATTAATTAATGCAGGTTATGAATAAATTGCTGGCAGTATTACTGAACTAAAACTACTTTTTAATTCATTAAATAACCACAGTATGCTTTTTTGTTTAAATATAAATATTACCAAAACCAAGTTTATGGTTATTATTAAATAAATTATGGTTTTACTAAATTATTAAGGTTAAACTAAATTATTATGGTTTATGGACAAATACATTTAATTATTTAGTTTTGTTTAGTTAATACATTTAATTATTTATTTAGCGTGAATGTCCAAAGTACCGAAAAAGTTTCAAGTTTTAAGTATCCGGGATGTTAGTTAAACGAAGGTTGGAATGGAGATAAAATATGCCGAATTGAATGCGCACGTAGCTCTTTCATAAAGTAGAAAAACATATTTTGAAGTCAGGATATATTTCTCCACAACCTTATTCAGGTATAACAAACGGTACCCCCTCTTGTGGGTCAACGCTAAATACTCATTGAGAATGTGCATCGACCTTCCCCTTTACCACAAGAGTCTGTCTACAAGATCCTTCAGACTTGATATGCTTATTATCTAATTATAATAGCTCAAAAGTTTTACTTGCCAAAGTACAACAAGTTTTACTTGTTTACTTTTTTTACTTGCCAAAGCCCTGAACGCAAATTCCCATAGCTCCAGCATTTTCTCTTTCTCGCTACTTCACACTATATCGGAAAAACACATAATCATATCACCAAAATTTTATATAAAAGAAGGCCAAGATTTATTCGCATAATTATGTACAATAGATAAATCCAGCGAACTAGAATTTTCATTAAGCAACGACATCTTATAAACGATCATACGTATAAAATAATTTAAAATTATTATTATTATTTTTAATAATAATAGGTCTTTCGTATCACTAATTATTATTTTTAATAACAAAAGGTCTAACTTAAGCTAAATTGAACGATATTGCTTTCAGTGGCAAATTTTAAATCAGAAAAAATTTGCAATAATTGTAAAAAATCAAAAAATATTAGCCTATTAGTCAATTAATGTTAGTTTGAAAATTCATTTCTACAAATTTGTTTTTAAAATACAATAATTAGTTTTTCTGGCATTAATATGAATTAATGTCCACTAGGAAAGAGTAAGCTTTGATTTTATTTTACTTGACCTAATTGCGATATGAACTTATAACATACATGTATATTTAAAAAAAATTTGCATTGCAATAAGTGCCTGATTAAAGTACCTAGTAGTCAAACATCCGTTTCAATACTAACTGCTAAAGCGCTGTTGTGCCGCAACTGCAGGTTCCCTACTGGCTGTGTGAATCCATTATGCTGATTTTGTTTATCTACAGATATATTATGTGTTCCTAAAAACGGAACTGGGTGACCAGGGTGATCTATTAAACCTGGTGCTGAATCTACACCATCATCTAAATCCATTATGTCCGATGAGGATTCAGATAATGATGATTTTTTTAAATGTTGACCTTATGCAAAAAATTAGATATTCAAAAAACATAAAATATTTAAATATGGGTATACATAAAGGTACAAATATTCATCACCCACGGGTAATGAATGGTATATAAATATTATAAATGTATTCCCATGTATTACTTAATACAAACCTAATGTTCCTGGCAAGTATGGACAACTTGTAACATGATTGAAATTTTGACTTTGCATTTCTTCTTGATCAGTTTCTCTGTGATAAAAGTAATTAAAGTTACTGACAATAACGGGAACAGGCAGAGCAATTGTAAGCACACCAGCAATTGCACACAATGATCCCACAATCTTACCCCATACACCAACCGGACTAAAAGGAAATATAAAGTAATTAATTCAAATTTGAATATTAGTTTTAATATATACGTCATATCTCCGTATCCTACTGTAGTCATTGTTACTACCGCCCACCAGAAAGCATCCGGTATAGATTTAAAAAACGAATTTTCACTTCCTGCTTCAGCAAAGTATACGGCAGATGAAAATAGAACAACGCCTGTTATAATTATAAGAATGTATTATAAAATACTTCATTTAGAAAAACTATTACAATATGTGTGTTAGCATATTTAAAAGCAATTTATTTCAAACCTATGAATAAAAAAAAAATCAATAATCCTAGCTCTCGCATTGATGCCTTCAATGTACGTCCTAAAATTTGCAGGCCTTTCGAATGCCTAGATAATTTGAATATTCGGAAAACTCGAACTAATCGTATTACTCTTAGAATTGCTAAGGACATAGCCTGATTCGATGACTTATCCTTATTAAAATACAAGATATCAGTTTGTAAAATGTAAAAGTGAAAAATTTATTTTACCTGGGGACTAACAGGTGCTTTTGGAAGATTTAACGTATCTTCCTCTTCGGCGACCACTGTAGCTAAGGTAATAAAATAAGGAATAATGGCGATTATGTCTATTATGTTCATAACGTCTCTAAAAAAATTTAATTTATTCGGGCATGCGAGGAACCTAGAATTAAATGTTATTTACAATTTTTTTTTTCAAATTTTGAAGTTTAAAAAATTAGACTATAATCAATTTTTGAAATACTTATACCTGACACTTAGCTCGAAAGTGAACCATATAATACAAAGAGTTTCTATTAGGAAGAAAGGATCAGTAATATCGGGCACTTCATCTTCTTCAATTTTTGTGCCATTCGTGGTAGTATTGAAAACCTTTAACAAAAAAAAATTTCAAATCACAAATAAGAAAACTAAATTTTTATTTTTTTTTTGGATTTTCAAAAGAAACAAGGCAATTACTTATCTTACGTTATGTAGTTACAATGTAACTATTTTTTACCTTATAATGCTTGAACTCAGGTAATGTTTCTAAGCAAAATATAACAATTGATAATAAAATAACAAATACACTAATTATAGCTACAACTCTGGCTGCTTGAGAACTTTCCGGATATTCGAAGAGTAGCCATACTTTTCTTTGATTTTCGTTGTCTGGTAAAGGTCTTTCCTCTTCTTTAATAAATCCTTCATCTTCCCTATTTTTCAAATAAAATTATTTGAATAAGAAGGAGAGGAATAAATTATTAGACAGAAGATGGATAAGACTCATTTTATGCAAAAAATAGTTAGAAAAATGTGGAATAAATGGCGAGCTCTCCATTCGCCAGACTGAGCCGAGACTTACCTAAATTTATTAATAGCTTGTTCACCTAATTCGTAGAATTTAATTTCTTCACTAAATACATCTAATGGGACGTTTACTGGCCTCCTTAATCGACCACCTTTGGAGATAAAAATATCGAATATTTAATTTAAATGTTATTTATGTATTTGTGAGAAGGACATAACTACCGCTTTGATAATAATATAAGATCGCATCAAAACTTGGTCGATTTCTATCGAAAAAGTATTCATTTCGGAGGGGATCAAAATAACGCAGTCGTCGTGCTGGATCGCCTAATAATGTATCTGGAAACTGATTGAGTGTTCGCAATTGAGTTTCAAATCTAAGTCCGCTAACCTGTTAAAAAATGATTAAAAAACATACGTGTATAAAAACTTGCAGATTGAACTGAGAAACTTTGAAAAAAGAATTTTATACTTTAATGAACAAAATACTAAAAATTTTTGAACAAAGCAAATACAAGAAATTTTTATCAATCCGTTGCTGACAAATGCGTGAAAAACTTATTATCTAAGATATTTACAAATGTATATACATTTTTTAAACATATTTTTGTTGAGCATTTTCCAAAAACTAGAAAATATAATCTGTGTAGAAAATTGGGTTACTTTTGATTTAAATTAGAATAATCTATGATTTTCTTTCAATTTTATATATATTTTATATAAATTTTTAAATTCTTAATTAAAAAAGGGGGAATATTTTAACAACAGTTTGTAATGATTGAACAAGAAAAGAATTTTGTACGATCGTTAAAAATTTGTATTTTTTGAATTATGTTTTTAATTTCTCCATGTAAACTCAAAGGGTGAAAGCTGGCGTCTGAAATAAACTATATATACCGTCACTCTGGGCACACAAACGAGCCGAACAATATGAAAATATGACATGAAAATTATATTGAAATAATATTTAAATTTTGTTTAAAATTTTTAAATAATTTTTCATTTATTGAATTTATTATAATATTCTTTTTGAAAAGAGTTAGCATTTTCAAAAGTATAAATTAGTAAAATTAAAATAATTTTAAGAATATTCCTTCACATATTAGGTATGGGAATCAAGAAAGGTGACATTGTAAAAACTTTAAAAATCTATTATAGATACAAAATATATGCGTTAAATACATATATACATATATATTTTATACATTGGTTAACGTTTACACATCAAATGCTGAAATGAAGCATACACTGATTTTTGGAGAGGTCTGAGTTAAAACATATGACGATGATATTACCTCAAATTTTGTTTTTGCACAGCTTAATTTGCAGAAAGAAAAATTATATCTTCGGTTTTCACCATGTCAGTTTCTTGTTCATGAACCCGTACTCATTTAAGTATCTAGCGTTGATACTTACATATCGTTTCTGGAGGAAAATAAGATCCATTTTTATCACTATCTTAAAAATTATGAGCTATTTGATTTACACAAGATATAAGATAAGCGATTACATTCATGTTGAGCGACATACGTAGAACAATAAAACAGAAATATTTAGTTTATCAACCAATATAAATCATATATAAACAAGCTCATCAGCCACGTATTATTGTGATCTTAAAAGAAAGGCATTAATTTTATTTATTCTAGTGTTTTAACAAACTTCACCAACACATTAAAATTTTTCTCTTGTCTTAGAATCTACTTAGAAAACTTGAGATATTCTGAATTTAATTTGCTTTTTCTAAATTACTTTAATTTTTAACACGCTTTTTCTGAATTCTTCTCTCGAGTGCTGGGGCCCGCAAGATTAATTTCCAAAAGTCTCTCAGAACAATAAATGTGTATATTGCTAAAGGCTTGCAACAGTATTCCATATTTGCCCCAGTTTTGTCGATATTTTATTTTAGTATGACAGGGCTTAAAGAACTGGGAAAATGGCCTTTTTCACTATAATTTCTGAACCGACACGGTTTGTTGTTTTTTGAAACTATCGCGAGATTTTTTTAAAAAAACTTCCCAAAACTTTATGTTATCGAATTAACAGTATATTAGTGCATAAAAGATAGAAATGTTTGAATTACTTTTTAATAAAGATAATTTTAAATTTTCACTTTTCTTAAAATGATTTATAAAAGTCTCATTCATTTACAATGGTCTACCATTGGCCCGATGCATTCGATGTGAACTATAGAAAATTGATCATTCTACTGAAATTTTTCTTATTTCCCTAAATCAAATTTTTTCAGTTTTACGTAAAAACCCTTTTTTACTGAAAATGGATCTAAAAATTTTTTCTGTATTAAGATATCAAACTCGTTTCAACACAAATTTCTCCTTTTCTCCAAATTGCTTGACTTTAGTCGATATTATGAACTTGAAAGTATTGATTTATGTTTTTTTACTTATTTATGTGTTAATACTTACATTTATTACTACCCTTTCACAAAAATCATGGTCATGGGGAATAGGTTCAAAAGCTACTGGGCCTACATTAAAACCTGGACCAGCTCCCCCTTCTTCATCCTGACTGCTTAATTTAGGTAGAGACCTGTAATTAAAAGCAATAATATTACATAATGTCTTAATAATAAAAAACAATAAATAAATATCAATCAAACAGAATTTTAATGTGACAATTTTCAATATCAAATTCTTTAGTTTAAGAGTATATTAAAAGCTGCATAGATCTAATTACCAAATTACATTACCTAATTAGCATTCAAACATACTAAATTAATTATACAAGAAAGTTATAGCAAAACGTGTATTTGTAAATGAAAAAAACATATACATATTTATATAGTATATTCAATTCAAAATCTAGTGTTTTATGAATACCAAACATTATTTTATAATTTGTTATAATAGGAGTAAGTACTTATATTTGTTACTTGTAATAATAAGAGTTACTCTCAAATATTTATATAATATTAATGTATAAATATTTAAAATGTTGTACAGTTTTGACATGAGTTTAACCAATACAATTTGTAAATATATGTATCAGTTGAAAACTAAATTAAAATTTTAGAATAGAGTTGCAAAATTTATTATGTTATTCATAAACCGCCACAACATTGCTGTAAATATAAAGATTTTAGGAAAACATCGTTTGTCATAAAAAATTAGTTTTTGCTACAATAGTTCAATGGTTATGAGGGATATACTATTTATTTTATCCGGATTACAGGTAATACGTATGAGTTTTTTGTTTAATATCAATAAGGCCTGAAAAGTTTTAATTTATTTATACGTATATGTATGAATACAAAAATCACAAACAATTGCAAATTAAAAAGTGAAATTTCAAGTATAGATTTATAAGTATCTAAACGTTGTAAATACACTGGATAAATAGGAATTTCGATTTTAAGTATAACGTCCTTTCGACTTGATTTGGACAAATTATTTTCTAGAAGTTTTAAGTTTGAATTGTTTTTCTCAAATTAATGACTCTATGAAATTTTTAATTACATTTCTCTTAAATGCATGTAGAAAATATTCATAAATTTACAATTTTGAGCTATCTTCAAGGAAAGCACATTGACGATAATATGGCTAATAAAGTCACCATCGGTTAATACTCATTCTAATCGACAACAATTGACGGTGATTAACTGTTATTAACCCTACTCTCTATTGGTCATATAAGCAGTAATAAAAAAAAATAATATTCTATTAATCAGGTTCGCCATTAATTCATGGCAAACTTCTCTGTTACTTTAGTTTAAGTAGAGTGCTAGATACAAAACACTAAATAAATATAAATAAATAATAATATACTATCATTTACTTACGAAAACTACAAGTAAAAAGTGTATCTAAATAGCACATTATGTTGAAAAATAAATTATTTTATACTTTTGATCTATAATTTTTTGGACATTATCTCTCAAGTTCTTCAGCAATTTGTTTGTTAACAAACACATACACGTGTTTATATAATATTACATACATATGTATATGTTTGTTATTATATATTTTTTTGTTACGTATATATTTAATTACATATACAATTTGTGGATTGATTAGGTATAAAGTTCGATTTACGATTTATCTACATAATATTTCTAGCCAGATACTTGTAAATACAAAAGTTTTGATAAAAAAAATTGGAACACGGTAGAAGTACTACTATGTTGTGTACAAGTACATATTTCGTTGATACTTTGAATTAACAATTCCTCAAAATTGTGTTCTGGTGTAACTGTAAAAGTTGTAAATTGAAAACAAAAAAGATTATATTAAAGTATTAAGATAAATTTAGCAATTTGAAAACCTACTATAGAAAGCATAACATGCTTACCTTTCCTTGAGAAGAGGGGGCGAAGCGTTTGATATATTTTCACCGCTTATCCGAGATTCCTTTCTTGGTCCTAAAACTGGTGTCAGGCCCCATTTTTCAATAAAATCTATTCGAGAAATGATTATTATTGCACCAAGATGATTTTGAAAATACTAGGTATTAATTTTTTTCTAATTCTTTATTCACATTTCATTTCAAACACTTCCCTTTTCGATTTATTTTTCTTTTAACGTTAAAACTAATACGTGTTGTTAATATCTAAATTATAAATAACATATGTATATGTGTATATGTAAAAGTATATGCATGTCATATATTATATATAATAATAGGTATATACATACATGCATGTAAATGGATTTGTGTATATTTAGTGTATATTAGTGATACATATGTAGATACGTACATGACAAATTTGAAAAAATAAGTTCTTTTCGAAAATTTATTAATGTTTTGTGACGTTATCCAGAAACTTTTTTCTAACATTTTCGTCAATGATCCTTAAACAAAGCGAAAACCGTGTTTGAAGTCAGAATTTTAATTATTTTCTTAAAGTCTGTTGTTATTTCTTTCATTATAAGTATGATCAAGGTTAATATGTGGTGAAACGGTTTCACTGTCACAGTTTATTAACTTAACGTAATTGAATTTTCAAAAGAAATTTGTATTTAATTTGAGGACTAACAATTATTCAAATTGGTATGGGAAAAGCCGTATAAATTTATATTTTACGTTTGAATTACTCTTTTTATTTCACTGAAAATAATTTTTCTAAATATTTTCAGAAGAAATCTATTAAATTTTTCTTTTGTATAAGATTAAAATGTTTATTAATGAAGTTTGGAATTCACTTTTTGAATTCAAAAAGGAATTTCAATTTTTGAATCATAAAGGAAATTCATTAAAAAGAAATTCGTTCCTTTAGGACGAAATTTCTCGTTATCAAAAATGCTTGGAAAAAACTTTCTTGCTTCGTCATCTCAATCAATTTGAGAAAACAACCTTTTTGCAAAACAAAACACAAAATATATAAATATTTTTAAAATCATTGTATTACTATATTCTGTTGAGTATAATGTTTTTTTTACACTCAACAGACTTGTTTTCCTCCTTGTGACAATGTGGGTAATATTTACTTTAATAATAATGTGATAATATCTATTAATTTTCAGACATATTTAAAAATTTAATGTGGAGAATGAAATAAAATATTAAACAAGGAAATATGGACAAAACGATGTCTTAAAGAAAAACAAATAATTTTCAAAAATTGAAAGAAAATCGAATTAAATCAAAATGATTCGATTTATCATTAAAACATTATTTTATTAAATTAAGATACATAAGTGTAATATGGACATGTAGATAATACACATAGAAGGTTGAGGTCAAATTTCTAACATTTTCATATTCAGAGAAAAATGTTATGAGCCCTTTTATTTTTATTAAATATGTATATAAAATTTGTTTTAAATAAATTTATGATGTGTGCATAAATGCACATGCATATAACTAGATAACATTTCCATTAATATACATATAATTCTACACTTGCATTGAATATAGTTCTTTATGTTAGAGTTTCTATTCTGCTAAAAAATTTTCAATTTGCTTATTTAATCTTTAACAATTTTATAATAGATACAACAATACAAATTTATATAGGAATGAATTGCATACATATGCATACGTAGGAATAAAATTATGTACGAATTAGGTTTTTATTTATATAAAAAAGTAAAAACTTACCAAATAAATACTTATATTTTATACGTTGATGGATTGAAAAGCTATCTAGGTATGCCAAAGGTTACATTACCAACAATAAGTTTGAGAAAAAAGTTAATTTTTGAATTATGGGCTACGAAATAATTAGCTAATCTAAATCGTACTTATTTTTTCTAATATTATTCAAAATAATATTGCAGGGCTTAAGATTATAAAGTTTCATAATTTTTGTTTGTTGGTATTTAAGTTTATAGTTATGCAACTACTTCATGAAAATGGCAACATTTTCCTTAATTATCTAAAAAAAAGATTAGAAGAACAAAATATGAAATTAGTTAAGACTTTTATTTTAGTGAAAAAACAAAACGACTCATTATACATGAAAGCATTTAATATGTACCTAATGTGAGAAAAAGAAAATGTATGTAGCTGTAAGGATAGGAAACAACTATTAATTTAGAATGCGTGTATGTACATAATATACGGGGTATACCTTTCTCTAGGCAGGTATATTTATAGAGGTATACACATACCACTTTACTAATTAAAAGAAAAATATTTAGCCTATAATTGTTTAGAAGTTATAAATGATTTTTTTTTAAATATTTTCGTTTTTCCAACCGAAAATTGCATAAAATTAACAATCTAAAAAAATTGTATTCAAACTTAGAATTTTATAGATTGCATATTTTTTACTTTAGATTTAAATAAAAATATAAAATGAATTTAATTAAAAATTATGCAATAAATAAACTTTTATGCAATTAAATGTTTTTATATCATAGAAAATATGAAATTTTTAATTGCAAGTATGTACAAGTATATGATCGTAAATAAAATAAATAGATAGATGAAAAGTAAGGATTTCAATCCTTAATATTATGGCATTGTACATAAGGATATTTATTATATTCAACATATGTATGGCGGTATTTTTGCTAAATAGGACATAATTATGTATTTTGGATAAGCGTTCGCATATTTTTTTATGTATAAAATGTACTTATACATATTCATTAGTTAATGTGTGTAAATACATAACGTTTATTCACTCACACATGCAGGCAATTTCCTTTTTGTAGTCTTTTTATGTATAATAATCCTAAATTAAAGATTAGATACAGAAAATTTTGATTTCATGTTATATTCGCCCATTTCTTTTGTTGGCTCTCGAATATTTTAATATAATTATTTTCAAATATTGTATACAAAGCATCATTTGCTTTGAAAGGATTTTTAAAAACAATTTAAAATGTAAATAATTTTGCTTTAAATCTATGTACATTACCAGTTGTTAAAAGTTGAAAAGTAACAGAAGTTGTAATAGAAGAACACATCTATGTTTATAGCATACGTCAATGGAAGTTTGGTTTTTCATATATAATTCTCAAATTCTGCATTGTTAATTATGTGTACGTTATGTATGCTATATTTATGTGTATATATGTGTATACGTATGTGGAATTATTGTTTTAATGTATATATACGTGTATGAATTTACATTCATATACATATACAAAGGGAACAAGTTTAGACAATCTGTAATTTGCGAAGTGTTACATTTATATTTAAGCAATTTAGTAAATTTGAATTTCCTTCAATAATTAAAAAAAATAGTACGAAATTATTTTTGATTATTTATTAAATTATATTTTTATTTCTGAATATTTTATGTGTATGTATCTATGTATTGGGGAATGTATAGGTATATAAACTAAACTTTGTGTAGTATATCGCGTAATATATGCATGAATATAATCACAGAAACCTATAAGTACATAAGTACGTATGCATAATTTTTTTTGTCAGGATAATTTTACGAACTTTTCTTATTAATTAAACATTTCACGAACTTTACCACTTATATACAATAAATGGAATAACGAACTTCTGAGGTGTTCTTATTTGGAAATCATACACCGAAAAAAACTGATACTATAGGTATTTAATAAATTTTAATCAATATTTTAGACATCACTTTTTTATTAAATAATGTTTGTATTATATTTATATATATTTTTTTTATATGGTTGCAAAAAAAATTTATAAGGCGAGGTTCTTTATTATAATTTTACACTTATATTTTTTTTCTCTCTTAAAAAAAATATGAACTATGGCGGTAAAACTTGGTAGGAAACAAAAAGCTTCACGTTATCGTACACTTAGTTAATAATTTTTTAATGAAACTATTTTTATATATTAGAACACATTATAAAATTGTTAAGTTTTAAAAATGGAAGTTAGCGTAATGTTGATTTTATTTTTATGTTATACTTTGGGTATTTTTTTAAGCGTGTTTAAGGTAAAAATCGACTAAAACCAACTTAAAAACCAACTTTTTTAACATCCACAGTAAAACTAAAAAGCTTTACCCACCATTCAATAAAAAATTTTTGTAACGCATGCTTGTAAAAATATTAATTTTCTGAAAAAAAAAAATAATATAATATTGTACTTTTTTCTATAAAGTACAGAAAATTTTTCTTTTTCATACAAATATCCTTGTCATTATGTTATCGTTACGTTACGATACGTTTGATTAAAAAAGCTTATGTTTGTATATATATGTATATTATTTTATGTTTTTCTGCTATAGTTTTTAAATCCAATACAATAAATTTATGTTTTTAGTAAATACAATATGCATACAAAGTCGAGAAAAGAATAAAGCTTCCTTTCAAAGGAAAAATAATTATTTCAAGAAAAAAAGCACTATACATACTAAATATTAACTATGTAAAAACTATATATCTAAAAGTAAAATAAAATTGTTTTTTAATGGTAAAAAATTAATTTTAAAAATTTGGTGAAATTTTCCAAGAACATCAGACTTTAACGATCCCCACAGCAGCCAAACACATTTGATGAATCTTAAAATTTAATGTAAATGCGCATGTCAAATATTCATAAATTAATTAAATGTATGTGTTTGTACTCGTATAATATAGAAGTGGTTTATAAAAGCATGTACGTATTTGAAAAATTGATATGTGTATAATATAAAAATTGATATATGATACTAGTAACTTTGCCCAAATGTTTTTCGATTTAACCTTGAGCTTTTTAAAGCACTTTTATTTCGATTCTAATTTTAATTCAAAATTTCGTCCGAATAAAATGCTTTTTTTGAAACAACTTTAAGTAATTCAAATAAAAAACATATAAAGCACCGTGTATGCAATTTTATACTTTTATAAATTTTCTGTTAAAAAAAAGAAATAAAATGTAAAACAGAAGACTTTAATAGTAATAGGAAATTTCGACAAAGTATAAATTGAAAACAAAAAAAAATAATTTGCTCATCGTAGTATAAGATAATTTGCGTAGCATTTGGTGTTAATTTTTTTTTTGTAATAATTTGAAGTAGATTGCCAATATTAAATTTCAAAAATATACTTGTTAGATTCGCGCCTGGTACTTCTAGAAGGGCTAGAGACATGGGACAAAAGGCATTAGATAGAGTTTTGCCTCCAGGGTCCCAGAAAAATCTGACATTGGAACTTTTTAACCCCGAAATAGCTCTATTTAAAGATCTTCTGAAAAAAATTTTGTATAACAAAAGCACATTTTTCTTTTATACTTTATATTACTAGAAACGCAAACCAACAAATAAAATAATACTTTTTAGCACTTTTCCAAAAATTTTTTGAAAAAAAGTGCTTATTAGTTTCACTCTGTCCGTCCGTCCGTCCGTCCGTCCGTCCGTCTGTCCGTGTGTCTGTTTACAAAACTTCTACATTCTTAAAGATAGAAAGCTGAAATTTAATACGTGCATAGATCTTTACTAGAAACTTATTTTCGTAGAACAAAATTTTTACCTATCTCCCCCCCTCTAGAAGTTATACCCCCCCAAAGCCGCAAAAATGGCACATTTTAACTATTTGTTGAAATGAAACCATAAGCATTTTTGAAATTTTGCAAACGCAGAAAGGCAGCGGCTGGCTTTCCCTAGCGCGGTATACTATAGTTAAACCTTAGAAAAACAAAATGGCTGTTCAAATTTACCGTTATCTAAAGTCCTTTTTTTCCAAATTTTTGATGTCGTTTTTCTCCTATACCCTAGCCTGCAGAAGCTTGAAATTTTAGGAGCTTTTAGACATTAACAAATAGTTTATTTCGTTAGAAGAAAATTTTTTTCCATCTCCACCCCCTCTCAAGTTATCGCCTCTTGAAATTCGTAAAATTTGAATTTTTGACACCTTATATTTCCGAAACCTCAAGCTTTTTCAAATTTCTATAAACGCAAAAAGCTAACGGTAAATTCCATAACATTAAAAAATATAATTATTTTTCTTAACTCACATAATTAAACCTTAAAATCGAGCATTATGTTAACCCCTCTTTATATTAATTTTTATCTATTTCAAAGACTGCATAAATCGTTCATCCTAAATATATGCAATCCTAGAAATAGTTTCGTTTATGAATGAAAATAATTTTAATAGTGTGGTGGATATACATACATAGATTTTTAAAAGCAGTATTTTCACTTGTTGAAGGGAAAAGTGCTACAATACAAACCATTGGTTTGACCCAACTTTATTATTATTAGAAACACAAACCGAGAACGAGAAATAAATAATATTCGAAAATATATTGATCTCACATATATTTTAAGTTCGAAAAATCGAAATAAACTTAAATAAATGTCAGGTTTTATAAAAGACATCAGATGTTTTGTGGCAACTGAATATTAATGCTTCATTTTTTATTGTTTTGAATATTATGTTTCGTCAGCAAGCTTTAAAAAAATATACATACACAATTTATGTACGTATGTATCTACCTAAAATTTTATTTTTATTGTTCGAGCGAAAAATTGTAAAATGCTAAATTCTAATCCATACATATGTACATACACATATTTGAATAAAATTATTATTTTGTTTTTGCCTAAACCTTTTATTTATTTAAAAATTTTAATCCTATATGTTCACCCACAGTTTTAAAAAAATAGGTATCCATTCATAATTATGTATGTATGCTTGTATTTATAATTTTATTTCTAATTGTTCCAACAGAAAATTTCAAAATTTTCAATTCTAATGCATTCATATGTTCATATGTTGGAACGAAAAATTTTAAAATCTTCAATTCTAAAACATTCATATGTACATACATATGTATATATTAATAAAATTATTATTTTGTTTTTGACTAAACCTTTCCTTTATTTGAAAAATTAATTTTTGTATGTTTACCCCCATGATTTAATAATTATGCGTTTAAAATTTATTTCTTTATAGCAAACCACATTTTTGAATATTTTTCAATTCATATAGAAAGCTTAAAAAAAATTACTCAGGAAGCTTTAAAAAAAATATACATACATACATATTTATGTACTTAAAATATTTGCAGATTTTTCCAAACTATTATAACAATATTTTTTTGGAAATTTTCTCTAAACTTTATAATAACATTTATCTGTTATATATTAAAAAAAATAAAACAAAAAATTTAAATAAAATAAAAAAAAAATTTTAAAATAATCCAAAAAAACATATATACGACAATATCCAGGCAAGCATCGATCTAATAACCTTCTGATTATGAGACTACCACGCTACCCACCAGGCTACGCAGTACCTTAAATTTTCCTTTATAATTTCATATTTTATTCATATTTCGTATAACTCATAAAAAACCATCATATACATATATATAGCTACTTCTCAGGTACCAAAAAGTACGGGTACTTCCAGAAGGGCTTGAGACATGGGACAAAAGGCATTAGATAGGGTTTTGCCTCCAGGGTTCCAGAAAAAGCAAGAATTCCACCCACCTTCCCCCTTCACCCAAGATGCCGTTTTTTACAAAATGGTACTACATATGGTAGGGGTAATTTTTTATTTACTTTTGGTTGTGTAAATATTGTATGTAGATTTATATTTGGAAGTGTGAGTTATAACAAAAAGTGATCACTTTTTTAAGAAAATTGTAAAGTTTTAATAAAATCTGCATTGTTTTGTAATAAGTATGTACGTACGCATTTAGTTATGCATTCTTTTCGCGATCTGTTGCAAAATGTATTAGTAAGCAAAACATATGTAAGTGTACATTAAACTTCTTGACAATATATTTTTAGGGTAAAATTTTATAAGAAAATGTTATTCTATTGCATTAAACTTTTTACAAATAGGGTATTTTCAAAAAAATATTTAGAACGGAAACTCGCTGATATTGATTTGTAAGGGTGAAGTTTTTTCAATCTTAATTTAAAAAAAATAAAATTATCAATAAAAAAAAGTTCATCTGGCAAATCGCATTTTTCAGGGGTCGAACTTGGGACTTTTTGCATAGAAATCGTATGCTATACGCATTACCATACATAGAATTAGTGTTAACTCATTCTACAGTCACGCGTTTTATTCGCATGTGTTATAAACTCCAAATTCATACGTGCGTGCATTTTAGTAGCGAATTATTTTATGTGTATACAGTTATTTATCGCTTAAAGTGCTTATTGTAAAAGATATTTTACGATTTTATGCGGCTAACTCAAAGCGAGGTTCTAAAATAAATTACTCAAAAGGTATGAGATCTTAAAAGAACTAATTACTTGTTTAATTATGTTTTTTTTGGTAATTATTTTTAGAACTTTTCTTATTTTAAGTTTTATCTTATTATTTATTAGAAAAAACATATCTATATGTTTATTACGGGTGTGTTTTTGAAAAAATAAAGTAAACTTAAAATATTTCAGCCATAGAATGGAACACAATTTCAAAACTACAGGCATAGTACTTGCAAGGTTTGCAATGCAAGCACACACGACTAGTTTTTTAAATGGCAGGAAGCCGAAACTTTATATTTAAGTATATTTCAAAACGTTTTCCTCTACAGCAACCCTTACTTTTGCCCTGTTTAAGATGACATTTTATGAAGATGATAATGTTTTGAAATCATTTACTTCTTTAAATTTATTTTAAATTGACATACTTATTTTTCTCTTGAACTGCAATTCGTAGTATTCCACTATACTTATTTTACTAGATCAGCATACAACCGACCGCAATGTAATATTGTCTAGATTAGTAAAAGTATTCCATAAGATTTTGAAAATACGTTTTAAACACTTCTTAACAATTTTAAGAGCACTAATAAGCTTTTAGCTAACATACCTAGAAAAATTTTAATTTGGCTTTCAGTAGAGTTTCATTTTGTGCCGTCTAAATTATACGAAAAGTTCGTCAGTAACTTTTAGTAACAATCAAAGCTTAAATATAAAATTTTAAGAAATTCCGTCAATTCGTTCCGTATATATCGTAAAAAATGTAAAATCGGCTCCCAGATCTGTTTGCCAGCCCTGACTTTTTAAAAAAATTTTTAGATTCATTGTTTTAACACCTTGAATTTAAATATTAAATTTGAATGAAATCGGTGATTATTTCTCTTTATATACGCAAAAATGTATATTTGGTCCGTAATAAACACCCAGCTAATGACGCCTGATTTCTTTCAAAAGTTAGGAGGTTTCGCGTACAGTCGAATGTAGCTTATTTATGAAATATCAAGTAAATCTTTTGAATATTTTCTTTAAAGTGATCAAAAATGTAAAACAGGCCCGTTAAAGGTCCAGTTCCCGAGGCCTGATATATCCCAAAACATCAATCCGTGCCATAGTCGAAATAAACTTACATAAAACATTTCATGAAAATCGGTTCAGCCGAACTTCAGATACAAGCATGTACACACAGACAGACAGACAGATTGCTAAAAATAGTTTATTTACACTTCCCTACCATGGAGAAGTGCGTTCACACCGAAAACTCGATATGCATAATTTGTTGTCATCACATAACCTACCTTATTGTATATACAATGCGGTCGGTGAAAAGCTTAAAAAAATGTTGAAGTCTAAAAATGAACTTTGAGGCACAACATAATAGTTTACAAAGTTAAAGATTAAAATGACAGGTGCTATTATTTTATTCTCTCTAGATATTTCGCTTTCTGCCTTTCGATCGATACACAGTTTCATGCTGACCCTTTGGATTCTGTAAAAAGAAATTCAAAACTGGATCGTTACACGTACTATTTTGTAAAAAAAAGTTTTGGACTGGAAATTAGGCAAGGTATTATGAAGAAAAGTGGTAATATAAGCAGCAGTTGTAAATTACCATATTCAAGGTACGTATTAAGTTGGGATTAATTTATAGTTTTCTCTCGCCCTATAAACACTAGTAAAAATTAATTATTTGCTAAGAGCACACATGCAACTACGGACCTAAAAACGAGTTGTATAATGAAATAAAAAGCAAAGTGAATGAGTTTCGAAACAGAATGATGTTAATAGTTCCTTTACAAATTCCAATAGGCTGAAAAATAAAAAAAAACAAAAGGGCATTTGGTTTAATAAGATTATAAAGAGAATATGCTTATACTCCTTTAGAACGCTTTAAACCACTCTTTATGTATATCCGAGAGATATAAAAAAGCACGTGTGATTCTAATTATTATAAAATTCAGACAGATTCTGATTTATCCAAGCAGTTTTCGTCTAATAATCTTTTTGCCAAGTATTAGCAAGTGATTTGGGGCTCTAGTTAACGATAAAAATAATAATTTTACAACCTCAACGCCACGCTGAACAACCAGTTCGACGTAGAGGTTTGTCTTGTAAAGAAATCTTAAATTTGTGTAACTCAGTGTGAATTTATGCTTATAGAATTGCAACGAGTTTCTGTTATTTTAATTTTAATATTACTTTCGTTATATATTGGAGTTATAGAATATGGTAGAATATATAAGAGGTAGAAATTGTATTATTTTTTTTATAGATCATAAAATTAGGTCTGTCTGGTATAAAACTTGAAAAAACTTTAAAAATAGAAAGCAGTGACGTAAGTTCTCGCAAAACGAAAAATAATTCTCATTTAAGAAAACATAAATCAGAAGGAAAATTTAAAAAACTTTTAAAAATTTTATGAATAGGTGAATACTTTATGATATGAATAATAAAGGTTAAATTTTAAATATTTATCCAATATAACCAAACAAATACAAAAAACAGAAAATTTGATTTAGGATTATGAAAGTGTAAAAAAAGGAAATCTTTTGGCAGCCTTAAGATTTTAAATGTTTTCAAAACACTAAATTTTAAATTACAAAACTTGAAAAAAATTTAAACATCTAGAAAATGATAACGTCATAATTTTCTCTCATTTTTGAAAATAGTATTATACTAGAATCTTTGACGCTACAAGAATTAAATTAAAATATAAAATATAATATAGAAAAAAATATAATAGTAAAAGTAAAAAAATGCAAAAAGTGTGCAAATAAAAATAAATTTCTTTGTTTTTATTGGTATGAAAAGAAAACTTCCTTTTATTCGGAATAAAATACTTTTTTATTTTTGCTAATATATTTCGTGCGCTACTTTATCAAAGCTGATTTTCTTCTAATTAAGACAGCAAACAATAAAAATTAAAATCTATTAAAATTAGGAATATTATACCTGACTTAATCTAATTATCTACCTGACTTAATCTAAAATTTGATTATTTATTAATTTTTTTTTTTGTTATTAATTACAAACTAAAATTATACCTGTTTTAAACCTTAAAACTGTGCAAATAATTAATTTAAAGAGCCAAGTAGCCGCGTTACCTTCGTCCGTGTTCAGTAGGCAGTCCTTGTTTGATTTGTATATCCGCATGCTTTCATGAACTTCTCTCCTGTGTTTTCCTTTTACCTCTTTTACGAGTATTACCTTTAAGTTATCTTCCGTAACTGTGTGATCTGTTTCATAAATGTTTTTTGCAACCATAGAATCGAAAATCCAGTTAAATCCTAGTCTCCTTGCACGTTTTGTTACCTTTTGAGATATCTTCCGTAACTGTGTGATCCGTTTCATAAATGTGTTTTGCAACCATAGAATCGAAAATCCAGTTAAATCCTAGTCTCCTTACACGTTTTATTTCACTTTAATGTTCCTTAAGTCTTGTTGTAACGGGTCTTTTCGTTTATCCTATTTATCGCAGTTATTGGAATTGATCTTGTACACACCGCATCTTTTATGTAAATAATTACGTTTAATTTATTCTTGGCCGAATTTAACAAGTTCCTAAGTTGATGTTTGCTATTGATTTCCGATGTCCGAATATTGTGTTTCCTTAGTTGTTTATTTCTCAAGTTTTTACAGTGATGATCATAACTTAAAGATGCCCATGTTGTTCCTTGTTCTTCCAATATCATGTTCTGTTTAAACAATGTGCTCATATTCTCCTGCTGCATTTTTTCGTTTTTTCTTCCTAATGATTTTTTTAATACGTTCAGCAGAATAACCGTTCTCCACAGCCGTGTCCAAAATGAAGTTTACTTCTGATCTAAAGTCCTGTTTATCCATCGGTGTGGTTAGCATTCTATGGATCATAGAGTTGAACGCCGCCATTTTATGTTTCGTTTAATGATACGAATCCTTTGGGATGCATTTTTTTGTTGTTGTTTTCGTCCTATATATCTTGAATCCAATTTAATAAAAGAGGTAAAAGGAAAACGCAGGAGAGAAGTTCATGAAAGCATGCGGATATACAAATCAAACAAGGACTGCCTACTGTACACGGACGAAGGTAACGCGGCTACTTGGCTCTATAAATTAATTATTTGACCATTTTTAAGGATTAAAACAGGTATAATTTTAGTTTGTAATTAATAACAAAAAAAAAATAATCAAATTTTGGATTAAGTCAGGTAGAAAATTAGATTAAGTCAGGTATAATATTCCTAATTTTAATAGATTTTAATTTTTATTGTTTGTTGTCTTAATTAGAAGAAAATCAGCTTTGATAAAGTGCGTATGTAGCACACGAAATATATTAGCAAAAATAAAAAAGTATTTTATTCCGAATAAAAGGAAGTTTTCTTTTCATACCAATAAAAAAATTATATTTCGGGAAAATTATCTACCATTGAAGAATTTTTTGAATAAATTTCTTATTATTTCTTCATTTTTTGCGCATACAGTTGATATAATTGGAAACAGATGACATCACAAAACTTTGTTGTCTGTATACCTTGCCGTACATTTACAATTAAGCTAATAACAACATATGGAAGAACGTAAAAAAGCTTTTAAAAATTGAAATAAAGCTTTTTTTACTGTAAACGACTATTTTATATTACAGTTACATCAATAGCTTATCAAAATCAACTTAGCCCCACACTATAGAGAAATGTACCTATGTATGTAAAATATAAGCTCTAGTTCATTGCAAAAATTCGGAAAAAGTATAAAAATTTGTAAAAATAAATACCAAAAAACCTGGAAACTCACTACAAATAATTATATTCTTTTAATTTTTTGTTTGCACTATCAAATAAAATTGAATCGATAGTTTCATAATAAAATTATACGATAGTTTTATTATAAAATTATATTGTAAACATTATGGAAGAACAACAAATTCTTCAGAAAATAATTTTATGCCAAATATATTCTATTTACCATACTGAAAAATAAATGAAAAAGTTTCTGCTTGCTGGATTTACGGTCCCTGGTAACATGATTTTACCAGTAAACATGATTTACCCAGTAAACATGGTTTTATACAAAACCAGGTGAGAGTTCCTCTTCCATACTATTGCAGAAAAGAAGCTAAATGCAAAATAATAGATCATGATTTGGCTAATTAAACGGAAAAAATAAAAATGTGATAGTATCAGCATAACATTACTAACTAAAATAATTAACTAAAAATAAATGTTGAAAATGAAAATGAATATAGACAATTAACTAAAGCTGCTAAAAAAGCCAAATTGGAATGGCATATTTATGAAAGTAAACTTTCGAGGCCAATAAAAGTGATGGTCAGAAACCTACATCCATTATGTTAGCCACAGGATATTAAGTGTGAACTTATCTAGAGGGGATTCAAATGCGTAGGTGTCATAAATGAAATTATATGCGTAGATGTCATAAAATAAAAGAAAACGACGTAAATACAATTAAAAAGTTATCCCTTTTCATGTTGTCGTTCGATTATAAAGAAGACATAAATAAAATATATAAAAAGAATATCTTCAGTACATGAGAATAAAACTTGAGCCTTTTATCACACCCAGCTAGTTACCGAGTCTGTTTAATGGCTACAAAAATTACAAAAAAGGAGAATGAAAAGGAATAGGTTTAAACGGGTCCTGGGTAATCATGAAGGAACCCCAAGAACGATTAACAAAAATATAATGCAAAAACCTAAAGAAATTGACGGTAGCATAATGTAAATTATGCAGGACGTGCTACAAAGAATTGACGAAGTCTCAATGAGACTAACTACTTTAGAGAATACAGACACTTACGTATATCTAGCAACTCAGAAGCGAATTACAAAATATTTCAATAAATAAAATACGAATTGGTTGGTGGATGGGTTGAGACGCTAACGGCGAACTGTAGAATGTATGAACTGGAGGTTTTTCTTAGAGCTAAAAATGTTGATGCATGTCTGTTGTCTGAAACACACTCGCGAGGTGATTTGGATGTACTTGGCTATAGATGTTATAAGTCAACTCAGCCTGGTAACCATTCAAGAGGAGGTAGTGCTATTTTGATTAGGGAAACTATAACAGCAAAAATCATAATAAGGAATCTAAAATAGAGACGGAGAAGGTTCTTGTTATGGTTAAAATTGATTCTACCAAGCAGAACTTCAATGCTGGTTTGATATATTGTCCACAAAAAAAGATGTTACTGAATTACACACCTTATTACAAGTACAAGCTTTTCAGAACAAAGTTCTTTGTAATATGGTGGGTGCCAACAGGTATATGCGCAAGAGTATTATTCATAGAGATCTGGGTGTTCCCCAAGTAAATGACGAAATAGGAAAGTATGCCATGAAACATACGGCGTGTTTGGAACAGCATGTAAATGCCGAGGCTCTCTGACTAATAGGGAAGATGGTTTGAACAAAATGACTGAGGCGAACTGGAGCTTACGAATTAGCTAAAGTGCTTTGACAGCACCTTTGTGCCTCCAGGTGTGCTTTAGTATATGAAAAAATCCTCCACTCTTGCTAGGTCTGATGACAGTTTGGGTCCGCCTATCTTTGTAACTGTGAATTTTTTGTTAAGAACCAATTTTGTTTTGGTTAAGGACCAAGTCTGAACGGTTGAGGTACACGGACTGTAGCGAATTTTTACAAAATTTCTGCTGTATCAAAATATATATTTTGAATAAAACGAAAAGGATATACATATAGAAATGCAAATAAATGACAATATAAATAATTTAAAAACTAGAAAGATTTGGATGAATTTTTAAACCGGATGCGTAACATTTCACATCAAAAAAAGCAAATTCGAATCAAGAATACATATATTATAAAGCAATCGTGAATGAGAGGTGGATTATCATAAATACAACCTATATATAAATTCAATCTTCGTTTTTAAAGCTGAGAAATAAATGTCATATCTAAAAATATATACACCCAAGCACAATTTCATTTAAACAATGCATAACAATCAATTTTTTTGATTCCGGTGATTTTAGGCCTTCTGGTTCAATAAGTTGTTATAACTTTAGAAAAGGGAGCTAAGTAGAAATTTTCTTCTACAGAAACATAACTTGTCGCAAAGATCTATTATGCACAACATTTTTGCTTTCTACCAAGAGGTGTAAACTTGCAAAAGTAAAGTAGATTTCTTACCGCATTTTTGTTTTTAATTTTGTTGAAAATGTAAAAAGTTAATAATAAATGATTAAGAATTGTGAATTGTGAAATTTTTTCTTTTAAATGAAATATATTTTTTATTATAATAATTTTGAATTCAACGCATTTAATTCTTAAAACGACAGTTTTTTTTAGATCTGACATTCTTAGAACAGCTTTTTGATTTGTATTAAAAGCATTATTTAAAAAGAGTACATTTTTAAAAATGCTTAGGATAGTCTTTAAATATGAAAATTGCATGGAATTTACCGTTAGCTTTCTACGTTTATAGAAATTTGAAAAAGCTTACGAGTTCGGAAACATAAGGTGCCAAAATTTCAAATTTTACAAATTCCGAGAGGCGATAACTTAAGAGGAGGTGGAGGTGGGAAAATAATTTCTTCTAACGAAATGAACAACTGTTTAGTAGTGACTAAAAGCTGTTAAAATTTCAGACTTTTACAATCTGTGGTCTAGAAGAAAAACGACATCAAAATTTTGTGAAAAGCGAATTTTATATGTCGGTAAATTTTAACGGCCATTTTGTTTTTTTATAAGTTCAAAAATAATTTAGTATGCCATGTCAGAAGAAGGCAGTCACTATATTTCTGTGTTTGCAAAATTGGAGAAATGCTTATGGTTTCAGTAATAAGAAGCTAAAAAATGGCATTTTTAGGGTTTTAGGGAGATAAGTAAAAATTTTGTTCTACGGAAATGAGTTTCTAGTAAAAATCTACGTACATATAGAATTTCAGCTTTCTATTTTGAAGAATGTAGAAGTTTTGTAAGCAGACACACGGATTGACGGACTGACGGACAGAGTGAAACTAATAAGCACTTTTTTTTATAATTTTTTTGGAAAAGTGGTAAAAAGTTTTTGTATTTCATAAGTAGCGAGTTAAAAGACGAAGGAAGAAAGAGTTGCTAATTTCTTTTTAATAAAAAACAATTCGTAGCTGTGCAAATTGGAAGTGAAAATAGTAAACGGTGAAACTTAATTTAGAGAAATATCACATTTGAATAATTTGAAAAAATTATATTTTTTTGAAATTTATTTAAATACAGTGTACAAATAAATTCATACTGATTTAAGAATTAAACACAAACCTACGATGTTTACCAACCTTTTAAACTAAAAAATTTTACTTTTCTTTACTGCATCGAGATTGAACAAATAAGTAAAAACAATTATCTTTTAGCATTAAAGGAATTATTCTTTTTCTTAACTAGCTGTATATTAAATTATATAGCTGTTAAAGTTTGAATAATTTAAAAAGATTGCATTTAATTGAAAAATGAATAATTAAACAGATTAATTACCGACAAGAGGTTAAATGCTTGGGATGCTTCTATACTACACAACAATAACTTTTATGTTTCTATTAATTCAATACAACAAATTAATAAAACATAATATTGAAGTATATCTTATGCACCCTAATTACTACTCGTATTGTACTCGTATTCGTTGACATGTTCTATTAAATTAATTGAAAAATATGTATAAGTATGTATATTTTGTGCTGCCAATTTACGTGCACAGTTTTTAATTTTTTTCAATAACAGTTTTATTATTGCTTTCTTAATAACTTTTGCTTGTAGCAAAAAATATATCCAAGTATATAATTTATTTGTGATGTCGCTGTTAATGAAGTTAATGAGACATAATGAAATGGATTTTAACCTTTCTCAATGTAATCAGAACATGTTAAAAATATTTGGTTAAGTTCGTTATAATTTTGACAGTATTGAAATACAAAATTTCGAAAATTAAGAAAATGTTTTATTTAAATTGCAGATCAAAGAAAACATAAAAAATGTTTGTTTTGCAAATTATTGTTCTATACTTTCAGATCTGTTGTCATTTTTAAAACTATTAACAAATACGTATACCATTAACACTAATGTTTTAGTCCCAAATCAATTTATTTATATTCTTTATAAATTCGAATGATTGAAGTAATTTTTATAATTATTTTAAAAATTTTGATATGTAAGAAATTAAAAAAACACGAGTAATAATTGCTTTTAATTAAAAAAAAAGCTATATAAAGCTTGAGTTGCATTGCGGTTTAACATTCATAGGAAATTAAAAAAACTTTCAATAAATCATAGATGTTCACAACAAAAAAAAATTGGAATACTTTTAAATTTTTATTTGGTTAACACAACATTATTTTGCTGCAATGTAAAAAAATCGATAAAAGTATTTTTTTTTATTTTTATGAAAATTTTAGAAAATTATTTCTCATTATTTGAAGATGATTTTGTAAACACATAGGTGAAATTTTTAATTTTCTCAGCAATATTTTATTTGTTTTTTGCTCTTTCTTTTTAAAATTTACCCATCAGGTGTATGAATTAAATCCTTGCTGTCTATTTTTGAAACCTTTTGAGTTACGTTATCCTCTTTTCTTGCTTGTTCTTGCTGTTTTTGGTTTTGCTGTTTTCTTCTGTGCTGTCGGTCTTCACCAAGACCATAAAGTCCGGCTACCGCAGCCATGTTTCAAAATACGTGAAAACAAAAAAAAGAACAAAAGATCAAAGTACTTTCGTCAAGAAAATATTTTTGAGTTAAATCAATTTTGCCATTGTACAAAATTTAGTTTTAAGTTACGTGATTTTGCAGGTCAAAAAATTAATATTATCCTTTTCATGAAAAAAGGATGCATGATATATATGTATATTAATTATAAATATATAAATATATGTATGTATGTATATAAATTGTTTTTAATATCTATAAAGTATGCAACATAATGTTTGCACATAAAAGATAATTAAAAAAAATCCCAAGAGGCAGTTGCAACACTATAACGAATCACTCATTTGTAATCTGCACAAAAATTTTATAACATTATTTTAATATAAAGCACATACATATGTAAAGTTTTAATTTATACATTTTTTTATATATGAGTTATCTATAAAGTTTTTTCTATATATAAAGCTATCTATAATACGATGTTCATCACAATCTACTAAAATTAACATAAACACTAAAAAAAAAAGTTCTTAGCATATTATTGTATTTGAGTATACATTTAATTTAAACATAGCATGTATATACATTTATATGCTTATATATATATATATATATATATATATATATATATAAGCATGTATATATATATATACTCCTATATATATAAAACAATTAATGTGAACATATATACGTTATATATACGTATATACATATAATATTTCTAAATCCTTTGATATAAAACCAATCGCAACAATATCTTTTGCACTAAACCTTTGACTAAAACTTAAACCTCCCTACTTAAAAGTTCACTTTTGTTGTCTTGTTGAACAGCTATATGGGTGAGAAATTAAACGAAATGTTGCACAACATGTAGTCAACAAAATCATTATTAAACTTTTATATTTTTATTTTTACAAAATGAGGGAAAAAAAGAGTCCATACTTCTTTGTACTTGTTTTTATTCGATAATAAATCAAATTGAACTTGTGTATCAAAAAGTTTTAATAAACACGTATGTTGGGTACAATATGAACGATAAGGAACTAAAGGAAAAATTAAATTTAAAATTAAAACATTTAAAATAAACGTAATTTAAATAAACGGAAATAAAATCTATAATTTATATGATTTGAATATATTTGATAAATATATAATTTATATTAATCTGGATTTGTATTTTTCGCTGTGAATGTATTCTATGTTATATCGATTTTAAAACAAGATGAAGATAAACACCACATTGAATTTTTTCAAAAGAGTTATATTTGTTCAAAGATCGTATTACATTTGGGACGTATTACACTTATAGGGCGCGTGCTATTTCTCAACTTCGATATTAAGTACGGTGGAGGAAGGGAAGACGCGTCAAGGAGTATGCTAAATAATAAAAAATATAATAATATATAATAATGTATAAAATAATAATATCTATTCAAAAATACTTGCATGATAATAAATTTAATATCTTTAGAAAACTTAATAATAACTTAATAAATATATAATTTATAAAATAAATTTATATATCTTTAGAAAACCAGTTTGAAATTACAATTAATTTGAAGAGTCTATTCAAAAACTTGGCTCTCGTACATAATATTTTTTTGTGACAGTGTAAATTATATTTTAATGATTTGGAGAATAATAAATGAAAATAGAGAAAGGGGGTAATTATTAAAAGTTTCTTATGATAGAATGACGTTTCAAAATTAAAATCTATTAGCGTTAAAATTTCTTTTTGAATGGTGTAGAAGTTTTGTTAATAGATCAAGGCTGCCGTTTGATTTATTCAAGGAGGCATTTTACTCTCCTCTGAAAGTCAAGAAAAAAGTACACTCTCTGAAAGTCAATTGCATATTGTCGGAATATAAATAAAAAAGTTATTTTGTTGATAAGAAAACCCTCAAAAAGAAGCATTCAATAAATAATAATATACCAAAAATAATCATCAAATATAGAAAGTTTTATCAATTTCATTTCATGTAAAATTGTAAAATTTTCAATCAATCTTGTAAAATTTTTGATTTAGAATTAAGTACTTTTTAAAATGGAAACACTCATTCGATGGTAAACTACTGTTCGGGGGTTTGGCAAACTATGGATGCTCCCAGATATTGTTCCACTCCTAAAAAAACGGCAGAGTCACGTTGCAGGCCCACCACTACCGAGAAGGTTAAGATAATTGGTGCAGCGAAATTGCGCTTCAAAAGGCTGCTGGATCAGGGATTTTACATAGATGGAACTTTGCCTGAACTCCAGTAGGACAAAAAACTCTAAAACCTGTCAGTGCCTCCTTAGGGTCCTGCGAGGACAGCTAAGCTACAAAGAGGTTGCGGGAAGTGTTAAAGAGTGGAATTTTTGACGAAGACTCACTAGATATTTCTTAATGAATACTCGCAATAGAACGCATGTTCAACATGCGGAATTGAAGCATGAAGATCCCGTTTCTGGAAAGTTCGTTATGGATAGAGTAGCTTCCGGTAGCGTGTAAGCTCCAAGGAACTGATGATTGGCTTAAAGCAGAGATCGGTAGCATGTCTTCTTGGGGAGAAGCAAAAGTGAAGGCAACGGAGGAGGAAGACATTCCAAGGGCGAAGGTCTTCATGGGATCAATCCCCAATTTGATGACACGTCGCCCGAGAAATGGTGTAGAAGTTTTGTTAATAGATCAAGGCTGCCGTTTGATTTATTCAAGGAGGCATTTTACTCTCCTCTGAAAGTCAAGAAAAAAGTACACTCTCTGAAAGTCAATTGCATATTGTCGGAATATAAATAAAAAAGTTATTTTGTTGATAAGAAAACCCTCAAAAAGAAGCATTCAATAAACAATAATATACCAAAAATAATCATCAAATATAGAAAGTTTTATCAATTTCATTTCATGTAAAATTGTAAAATTTTCAATCAATCTTGTAAAATTTTTGATTTAGAATTAAGTACTTTTTAAAATGGAAACACTCATTCGATGGTAAACTACTGTTCGGGGGTTTGGCAAACTATGGATGCTCCCAGATATTGTTCCACTCCTAAAAAAACGGCAGAGTCACGTTGCAGGCCCACCACTACCGAGAAGGTTAAGATAATTGGTGCAGCGAAATTGCGCTTCAAAAGGCTGCTGGATCAGGGATTTTACATAGATGGAACTTTGCCTGAACTCCAGTAGGACAAAAAACTCTAAAACCTGTCAGTGCCTCCTTAGGGTCCTGCGAGGACAGCTAAGCTACAAAGAGGTTGCGGGAAGTGTTAAAGAGTGGAATTTTTGACGAAGACTCACTAGATATTTCTTAATGAATACACGCAATAGAACGCATGTTCAACATGCGGAATTGAAGCATGAAGATCCCGTTTCCGGAAAGTTCGTTATGGATAGAGTAGCTTCCGGTAGCGTGTCAGCTCCAAGGAACTGATGATTGGCTTAAAGCAGAGATAGCTAGCATGTCTTCTTGGGGAGAAGCAAAAGTGAAGGCAACGGAGGAGGAAGACATTCCAAGGGCGAAGGTCTTCATGGGATCAATCCCCAATTTGATGACAGGTCGCCCGAGAAATTCATGGAAGTTCAGTGGAAGTTCATTGGTAAATAAACATTCGGAACGGCTGCCCTACTCACGAGCTTTCTCGATTTTTTTGAATATTTAACTGTGCAAGTTGAACTAAATAATAAGCTAACGCTTTGAGCGAGTTCAACTTCGTCAGCGGGGAAAGAAGCAAAAAGAAAGCCATGGGGAGGATGCAACGGATCTCCTAGCAGAAGAGTCGACAAGTGTGGTACACAAGTCGATAGACAGGGATGTGTCATGGGCTGTGATGCTAATATTCACATGTGGGGATGTAACAATACGAACCACAGAGGTGAGTGCCTGTTTGCTTTCTTGCTTTAGATATTATTTTAAGGGTAATGGACCCACCTTTATAAATATTCGGATGTCTTCAATCTTACCATACATATGGTCTTTATTTATCGACTTGTGAACAGGTTATGGCGGAATTTAAAAGGGTTCTCCGAGCGGCCTATCCCTGGTCTAAATACAGTGATATAATGAGCAGGGTAGTAGGGACAGGAAGAGATATAGGGTCAGTTCAAGCTTAAAAGGGAAGTGTCTTGGTTGAATGGTAAGCTGACTGAATTGAAAAGGACAAAACATGTGACTGCGGGAACTATCATAGGGTTCTTAAAGAATTCAATTAAGAGATTTTGCAGGTCTAAAAAAAAGACATAGCAGACATTTTGTAAGGACATTCAGGAGGCCCCCACAACTTTCCATCTGCTGAGGGCGCTTTACCAGGACATTACTGGATTAGGAGTTTGTCTGGAAAATCTTTGATAGGTAAGGGATTAGGTGGGTGTGCGGTCTTTCAAACCCTGCAAGCCTTCGTATGGGGATGAAAATTATAGCAGCTAAAACGGCCTTATTCCACACAGTTGAGGAAGTTCAGGATGATATTCATACCGAAGATCAAGCCTAGCGTAGTTTTTTTTAAGTCAATAGAGAAAATGCGTATGAGAGCTGTCCTCTCCTTACTCAAAAGATAGATAGGACTTTGGAGGCTAAACTGATGGCTCATGGGGTCTTTCTTAATATGGAAGGTGTTTCTTAAATGGTTCTTTTGAAAGGATTGGGTTGAAATGATTTTTTTTTGAAACAGGGGTTGAACCGCCCAATTCTGGGAGGGCCATGTTGGATTCGCCTATCATCACGGTCAATGTAGAGAGTACCAGCATCATAATTCGGGTGCGTTGGTACCGACTGCGAAGAGACTTGTTTCCTCTGTTTTGGTATGTGGTGATGGATGGTCTGTTGTACAAGCTGTCCGATAGCGGGTATAATGTACAAGGTTACGTTCATAATTTAGTCGTCGTTTGTGAGGGGCATGATGACGTTATAGTTATCCGAATGCAAGGTACCTTGAATATCCTCTCTGATTGAGCACCATTTTTTAACCTAAGGTGATTAATCTGCACGACTATTTTTCAACTAATTTTAACATACCTTTGTATTATATGGTGGGCGAAGACCGAGTATGCATCGGCACGTGTCCCTCATACGCAACTGCAGCGCCTTACGTACTGTAAAGGGAAGACTATGAAAGCAGCTTTGCAAATAAAATAATGCAGGGATCCAAAGCCCAGTGATCCTAGGGACCACCATAGCATTGTTAAGGAAATCAACGGCATTCGGGCATAGAATTGTCCTTGAACTTTGGCCCGAAGGTGAAAAATAGTGACACCTTACGTCGTGTATTTCAGTCGAATATTTTACGAAGGGATCTGAAACTTGGCTATGGAGCTGTACTTCTTTAAACAGATGAGTGCAAAACTAATGA